>NC_056728.1:512469336-512481234 GCF_019279795.1 Protopterus annectens | reverse complement strand
CATCACCTCAACATGCTACACATAGTGTAACCAGACACCCGCTGCCAGGTCACACTTCAGTATTCCACATGTCATCCACACACCACACATAAAATACCTGAGGGGTAGGGGCCTAGCATGGGGCTGTGCAACACTCTTCAACACATAACACAGTCATGTTAGACAATGCTCTCTATTGGGCACCTCACACAACCTTGTGCAATGTGGCTGTGTAATTGTGAACTTAGCCACTGCACTGCAGTTCAGGTACAGCGTGCTAGGCGGTGGTCTAACACACTTTAGTGGCCCAGGGTGACGACATGATGAATGATGATGATGATGGCTAATGGTACTACACCCCATACAGTTACAGTGACCACAGTACTACACATAGCTGTCATTGCTTTGCACCTCCATGTTGTGTGTGTGCACACATATGCACCTATACACATTATGCATAGCATGTTGAGTGTGTGCAAACATATGCAACTATACACAATATGCATTGCAGTCGCATCCTGTACAAAGTGACACATATTTGTCCTGGAATGATATTGGGTATATAGTTCACATGACACACATTGGGTATGTGTGATGTTGAATGTTGCAGTCATGTACCATGCAATGTCATGGCTGGCACTGGCATATCTGGAATATGACCCACACTCACCATAACCACTGTACAATGCCCATGTCCAGGATTGGTATTCCATCACATATACATGCACCACTCATCCTGTGTGTATACATAGCATGCATGTGCTACACCTGTGTCCACAATTATCTGCTACAGACACAGACACTGCATTCAGACATGGAAATCCATGTGACACACAGATAACACATGCAGCCATGGTATGTATACCTGTTTGTGATGGTACACAGGACATTGCAGAGCTTAATAATACTTGCACAGAAATGTCATGTCCTTGTACACATTGTGTTCCAGGGTGTAGGCAACCACTGAACATGTACACACATGCGCCACAGCCATGTACACTGTCATTAACTATGGCTGTCTACACTCACACTGCATGGACTTGATCAACACATATTCTGCATGCTGACACGTGTGACGTGACTGTTTGCCTTGTGATACTGTCACCCACCTTCAACCACTATTGAGTATGTTTTGGACTGCTGTTGTGTGTATCTGCTGTAGTGAGGAGTGTGCATGTGTTCCTATGTGCATGTGTGCATGTGTTCATGTGTGCATGTGTGCATGTGCAGACTGTAAAGTGTGTTTCCTGTCTTCCTCTCACAGGTGCTGAGTTAGGGGTTGGCAAAACCAGCAGGCGACCTGAAGCCACTGCCACGAATAGTGGTGATGATGACAGATGTATTTTGGCACAGGGGGATTTAACAGGGTCTGTCGTTGGTCAACCAATTGACACTACACAGCGTTCAACCCCATCTATGCACACACTCATACTGTCAATACAACCCTCACCACCAATGGCCATAGGCGAGGGACAGCATACAGTTGGCATTGACCAGGAGAGTGTGGTACCCATGGCACTTGCATCCCGTCATAGCATCCATAGCCATAGACCTGGAAAGGTGCCACATAGGCAGAGGTCCAGGGGTTCTCGGGGGAGCACCACTGGTCGTATTGCCCCTGGCAGGTGTGCCCTCACAGGTCTTATGATGACCAGTATGTTCCGGGCTGTAATGCAGGCTCAGGCACGTATGGAACGGTACACCAGGCAGGGACTTAGAGCACAGAGGGCACATTACACCACTATCAATGACAGCATCCGTGACCTTGCTGGTGCCATACAGACTTACACTGAGGTCGCTGATAGACATTGGGGGGAGACAATAGATGCCCTCCACAACATGTCTTCCTTTAGCCAGGACCGTGCGGGACGGTTGCGACATTGACGCAGAAGCATGCCAGCAACAGAAGCAGCTGGCAGTGGTCACGGATGGCCCACAGTTTCCAGCCGCTCCCGTAGTGGCAGTACCAGCCCCAGCAATGCTGGGGCTGGCTTGTCCATTGACCGTCCCAGTAGACCACATGCACGTGGCTCTGGCCAGTCCCAGCAGGGACATGTGTCCAGTCATCATACCTCTGCCTCTGATGACAGTACCCAGTCAGGGTTGGTACCCGATACTGTCCGTAGCACCCCTGCCAGGCACAGGTACTGTGTCACTGGCCAGAGACAGTGATCTGTACAGCCTAGCAGGTACAGTCTGTGGCTGTCCCACAAACTACCATATATGGCAGCCACATGGTGGAGCTGTGTGCATGCAGACACACACACATTAAGCAAACAACTAGGGCTCACACATACACACATATTACATCAACATTGGCCCATGCTGTACTGTTGTCCCTCACACACACACACACACACACACACACACACACACACACACACACACACACACACACACACACACACAGACATGTCGATTGGATGGGTCAATGTCAGGCTCTGGCAAACAACAAAACGCCCTGTGCATATGATGATACCTGTGCCGCCTCCTGTCATCTGCATTATTGATGGAGGGACAGGCTAACATGGTGATGATGCACAGGGTGACACTGTAGCAGTTTAGCAATAATAGCAAGTTGTCAACAAAGAAGTGTAACTACATCCTTGTAGGTATTTCTGAGCAGACATTATGCATCAAAGCTCTGATTGTCAATGTAGCATTGTTTACACCACTGTTAGGTCTGAGTATGTATTATCCACCCATGTGCCACTTGACTGAAGTGTAATGTGTTGCCAGCATGTGTTAGTGAGTGGTCAGTACATGTGTGATGTGTGCAGTACAGATTAGCAAGTATACATCTCTGAACATGGTGGGTGCGCACTGTCTGGATGTACGTGCATAGTGGACACATGGGACATGTGGCATACACTGTCGTACACATTGTTAACATCTCATAGCATCTTTCAAGGGTCAGTATGCATTCTACTACAGTTATGTACTAACATGGGTAGACGTGTGTATGACATGGGTTGACACTATGCTGTGGGTGATACCATTAATATCTGTCAATGATTTGCGGTCTGGTAGTATACACAACCTCAACAGCATGACTATAAGCAATCATTGGATGATGTCCTGACAAATGACACACAGTAGTAGGGAACCCAGTATCAATTGTATCCTTCCGGTGTTACACTATAACACTAACCAGTGGTAATGACCACCACCCATTACTGTGACCACACCTGTTTGTCATATAGCCCCCTTAGGTACATGCAGACACACTAGGGATGTGTCCATCCAAATCTGGAAATGCATGGATTGGCCTACAATGCATTCCCTGGATGGGACGCATATCCTACACAAGGGTATCATACAGACAGATACTTGTTGTCTGATACATGCTGTATAGCAGTAAGCCGACTATGGCATAGTCATCTTCATGTACTATTCATACTATCCCGTCAGTACCACACAGGTGGTAGCCCTCAACATGTATGTTGGGTACCATGGTGTACATGCAGACCCATGTTATGTCATGTGTCCCTTGGTATCCACATATCCATAGGTATTGTGGAGTCCCAAGGTGTATCACATAAGACATTAGAGGCCTGAATGCATAGCCACAAGGCAGTCGTTCACCTATAAAGACTGTCCATTCTTGGCAGACTTTGTTGTGTATGACCATGTCTGACATATACCCCAGGCATATACCCTCACTCACACTACTCTTAAGTAACTGCCATGGGTGTGTGTGCCACAGAACACGACAGTGGATGGCCTTGTCACATACATACATATGTGACCTACGATCTGAGAAGCAGCGGCACAACCTGTCAATGGAAACAAATGTATTCATGTAGTATGCAGGCTTCACACCTATGTACTGATTGAGGGGACATGTACACATATATATTTTCCATGCAGATACCTGATGTGTGCAATGCACTTACTGTTGTAATCATACTATGTCATACCATAGTAAAAGAAAACCCACACTGCATTGACCAACACACAGTCAGCAGTTGGGAGATTCAAACCCCTACCTTACTATGTTATGATACTAGAAAAAGACGCATTAATAGGGCACGCTATTTGCTTTACTGGATGGTTTCCCTTCTCCTGCTGTAGTTGTAGGATGGTGACATCATTAGTCTTTCCAAAGAGGAATGCACCTCTTTTAGTGAGTTTTCCCAGTCTCCAAAAAGGGGACACCTCTTAAAGGAAACTGCACACATACAACCCCCCCCCCCCACACACACACACACTGTTTGCAGGATTCAAACCCCTACCTAACTATGTTATGATACTAAAGAGAGACACATTAACATGGTGTGCTATTTGCTTTACTGGCTGGTTTTCCAGCTATGGCTGTATTTGTAGGATGGTGACATCATCAGTCTTTCCAAAGAGGAATGTACCTCTTTTAGTGAGTTTTCCCAGTCTCCAAAAAGGGGACACCTCTCAAAGGAAACTGCACACATACACACAACCCCCCTCAAACACACACACACTCACTGTTTGTAGGATTCAAACCCCTACCTAACTATGTCATGATACTAGAGAAAGATGCATTAACACAGCGCGCTATTTGCTTTACTGGCTAATGCCCCTTCTCCAGCTGTATTTGTAGGATGTTGACATCATCAGTCTTTCCAAAGAGGAATGTACCTCTTTTAGTGAGTTTTCCCAGTCTCCAAAAAGGGGACACCTCTCAAAGGAAACTACACACATACACACACCCCCACACACACTCTCACTGTTTGCATGATTCAAACCCCCTACCTAACTATGTTATGATACTTGAAAGAGATGTATTAACACGGCATGCTATTTGCTTTACTGGCTGGTTTCCATTCTCTGGCTGTATTTGTAGAATGGTGACATCATCAGTCTTTGCAAAGAGGAATGTACCTCTTTTAGTGAGTTTTCCCAGTCTCCAAAAAGGGGACACCTCTCACAGGAAACTGCACACATACACACCCCAACACACACTCACTGTTTGCAGGATTCAAACCCCTACCTAACTATGTTATGATACTAAAAAGAGAGCTGCATTAACACGGTGCACTATTTGCTTTATTTACTGGTTTTCCTTCTCTGGCTGTATTTGTAGAATGGTGACATCATCAGACTGGACATGGCGATGTGTGTACACTTTGTTTTATGCCATTCCAGGAATGGTCCATGTGGGTCAGCAGGTGTCAACAGCTTGCACAAGACCTCAAAATCCTTACCTTGTGTGATCTCTCTGTGGACACATTGACATTCCGTCATATTTCAACACATATTTATGCAGAACATGTTGGTTTTGTGGATACTACATGTGTCTGGGATGTTGATAAAGGGCTATTCAAAGTCTATGTTACACATGTGTAGATGTGTTCATTGATGTATGTCCTGGGTGGCTGCCTTGCAAACAGTCTAGCATGTTTGGGAACCATGATCCACACATAAACATACCACAGTTGGTAGGGTTGTGTGTATGTCAGCTTCCAATAGCTCTGTTTATCACTGCAACCATGATGGACTCCATGACCTTGCAGATCAGACTTCATAGGTGTACTGGACTTGACTTCCCATGGTGTGTTGTGCAGCAACACTTGTGGGGAGTGCCATATGTAGCTGTGACACATTCAACGGTTCCACATCCTGTGTAGGGGGTGAGGCTCAGCTGACTGTTCAGGTGCATGATCTGTTTGTTCTGTAGTTTGTGCATGACACATATTGGGAATCAATGTATTCCACTTGCTGCCATGCTTTTGGCAGTGGGGGTATCTGCTCATCCATTCTACTTGTGATATCTCCTAGTATGATGATGTGGACTATTGTCAGTGGGAGATGGGTATGTACATATGGGCCTGTCTGTCATGATATCAGCATGGTCACTCAGGTACAGTTGGCCCTGACTCAGGACATATATGGGTGTACATTGTTATTTATGACATAGCTGAAGGAGGTGTCATGATTCAGTCTTGACTCCTTCTCAGCTACTCTTTACAAAACTCCAACGAACATGAGAACTAATCCCTGCTATACTCTTTTACATGCTTAACACCATACTGATCCTTTGTGATCAGGCTAGAGTATGTCATGATAATATCCTGGCATGTCCAGGGGTCGGTTTCGTGTGTACTCTTCAGTCCAGCTGGTGGATATTGTGATATTGACACAATGTCACATCTGCCTCATATACACAGACAACCCTCTCCTCCTCCCAACAAACTCAGATATATATGTGAGATGCATCTATATAGACATACAGGGTGCTGAACTCTCTCGATGCATGACTGGCACAGTCTATCAGGTGGTGAAGGTAACCACACACACCACATATCAGTCTCACATATCCTCTAGCAACAGCACTCAAACCACATTATCACACATAGACATACTCGGATGCTGTAAATGTACTGTACCTAAGCAGCATAGACCTCCAAAGCAGACACACACACACCTGCTACCCCACTACAATACCCACATATCACATAGTTCACAATGTCAGTGTGCCACACAGTCACTGCCCTTCGGGCTAAACAACACACCTAATAAACTTGTAATAGGTGACACTTATTGTCAGACACACTGACGTACCACTCACCAGCCCTAACAAGGGATTGGGCTATCTGTTGGGTGCCAGGATATGCCACATAACACAGGTAGTCAGGTCACTCGAAAGCAAGTACAGGACTGGCACAATCATTGTCCATGCTGGTGTGTATAACCTCAGACGTTACTCCCCAGACCGCATGATATGATACATGGAGGAACACTCTGATCATGTAGCCCAGGCCAGTATGACCCTGACCTTGTCTAGCATCTTACACCCACCAAGTATGATGTGACAGTATACGGACACACATATCACATATAACAGTTGCCTAACAAATTTGTTTAATTCATAGGGGATACAGTGTCTGTCTGCCTATAGTGACATGCTCAACATGCCACGTAGCTTCACTATGGACAGCTTGCACCTGTCACCCTTGGACTTTGGAATGCTGGCTAAGGCTCTTGCTACCACCATAATGCCTTTTTTAAGCAGGGCTCAGAAGACAAACACAACTACATAGACATTACAGGTTAAATGAAACTAAGCGTAATGCTGCTCAGCAACAGTCGTGTTAATCTCATATTACGGCCACTGAGGACTCTCCTCAGTATGGAGGATAGCGATATCTGTGCACTGACAGATGCCTGGTTCAGGATCACTTATGCACACCAGCACTACCAGGTTATGTTTCATACCATGCTGTCTGACAACAAGACTTGGAACAGACAACACAACTAGGGGGAGTATCCATATACATCAAAGATACACACATCTCCGGGTTAGTAGCACTGCACAAAGCATCACAGACCATACATATACAACTACAATTGTGCAATACTGCATTTCAGTTTGTTGCCTGCTGCAGAACACACTCTCAAACTCAGGGACCACTCTCAGCTTTCGTGGGAACTATGGAGAATATGAAGGTCTCCACAGACACCATTATATTGTGTGTCTTCATATACACAAATATTGCCTGGGGATACTACTCAAGCCCTGACACCCTCACCCAACAGTCGCTACAATTTGTAGACTCATATGCTATGGCACAACCAGTCAGCTCAGCCACAAGGGGGAATACATATTAGACCTGATCATCACCAACATGGGGACTCTATGTTCCACACCAGCGATATACCCCTCATTGGTAAGGTCAGAACATACATGTATCTCACTGGACATACATATACCCTCCACACACCCATCCTTGGTAATCTTGGTGAACTTCTTATCAGCCAATGTCTCACGTCACCAAAGCAAGGTGGTATCCTTCAGAGACCCTGAGACAGTGGCAGATACGGCTCACACTGCTGCATCCTTTACATACACATTCTATGGACACCTAGCGGACTGCATGGATTGTGCTATCCTAAATAACAACAGGACTCACTACTCCAATGGCAGGGGACCTGTGTGGTAGACCCCAGGCATTAATAAGCTGTACAACATCAGGAGGAAGCTACTACATGATAGAGCATAATCCCGGACTGGGAAGGCATCTGTGATCTGTACTAGCAGACAGCTACGATCACTCATGAACTTTTCTAAGGGCCGCTTCTACCAGACAATTGCAACAGACACATAGTACTATCACACTGCCTTCTTCAGTTATGTCAGGAACCTGGGTGGACACTCACTGATATGCTGTGAGTTACTGCATACTGACTAAACCTACCCTGAACCCACTGGCATTGCCAACATCCTGACAAACAGGTTCAGTGCAGATGTCTCCCACCCAACCCCCTAAGGAGCAACTATCCATCCCAACAGAGTATAACCTCCCTGACATCACACAGTAACAGGTGAGTGCTGCCCTCCCCAAGGCACACATCACAGTATCAATGTGACCAGATGGTGTCCCAGCCTGCATCTTACACGAGCATCATGATAGATGCAACCCTCACATTACATCACTGTTCAATATCAGAGTTACCACAGGATATGTACCCAAGGAATGGCGTACAGTGAGAGTGGTCCCGCTCCACACAGTTGGTGCCACAATGGATCACAGATAATATTGCCCTATAAGCCTAAGTAGCCTGTTCTGCAAAGCTATGGAGCGTATTGTCATGGGACTCATGCACAGACATTGGGAACCTACAGACACTGTGTCCTACACATTTCAGCGTTGTTGTGGGCAGATCTTGCCTCTTGAACCTGTTTGTATTCTTTAAATGGCTAACAGGTCCATCGACATAGGGACCGCTGTCCACACAGCCTACCTGAACCCTGCAAAACCCTTCAACACAATAACCCACTGGGCCATTATGCATAGGATCACCAGTGTCGATATGGACACATATCTCACACGATGGATTAATACCTGGATCAGGGATAGCACTCACATGGTCAGAATTGCAGGTGCCATGTCTGACTATACACCAGTTACACATGGCATCCCACACGGCTCAATCCTGGGACCTGTCTTGTTCAGTATATATTTGTCTTATGTACAGGCTACCACAGGGGGAATATGGCTGAACATGTTTGCACTTGACTGCAAACTGGGTGTCATGATCAACTCTCCAGCTGCCACATGCATACTCAAACAGGGTCTCACAGAGATGGATGACTGGTGCCTGAGCCATGGCCTACAGCTAAATGCCATTAGTTGCATAGTCATCCCCTTTGGGAATAACAACATGCCCACACATTTCCACATAGGTAGTACTCCATTACATACAGTAAGAGTTGTTAGGGGTTTGGGGACATGACTTGTTCGCACTGTCACCTTTGACATTCACGTTGCCAAAGTGGTTGGACAAACCTTCTATGTGGCCCACCTTATCCTGTATGGTTTCACATCTAGATCGAGTGAGGTCATTGTTCCCCTATACTCATCACATCCATGCTTGGTTACAATGCCACATTTGGGGTGTAACTTACCTAACACCTGCAGCAACTGTACTGGCCACGGAAGTTCCTGCCCAAGCAGATCTAGGGACTCACAAAGATGCCCTGTACAGTTCAGATGCAGTAACTCCAGCTCTACTCAGTCGCTTACCACCTACTTGGATATGATGTGTGCCTGTTATTTAAAGATATACCCAACCCAGAATTACTGGACATGCTCCACCTCAGGATATCCGACTCCCTTGGAGCTACACACTCCAGGGACGTATACCTCAGCACAGATGTTAATAGGACATTGTGGTGGGACAGATTCTTATCCCAGAGGCTCCACTCACTCCAGAATGTAATCACAGTTTCACAAAGGCAGAGCCACCCACTGACCACCTACTGGAGACATCTTGACGACTGTATGGGTGATCGTGTGTTTACCCCTGGGATATCTTCTGTGTCCCTGCTAGACAGAGGCACACTAGCCTAAAGATACATGGGCTATCTTGTGTGACCTACTATTCACACACACAGTGTAGTAATCTGACAGGATTGCGAATGCCAAACATACTCTGGCTAGGCTTGTACATGCCCTAGGGCAGATAGCCTAGTATCGACCTCTGAACCTATGCTAATGTTCAAGATGCACAATGTTTATTGCTGATACTGTTTGCAGGTCTTTATCATCTTTGCTTTACCAGTTTCTATGAACAACTTCGGTATCTGCAGAACATATTTGATTATGACAGGGTTCCACTATATTACAGATATGTCTGTTGTCATATGACTGTGTGCACAGGGCGGATTGCTGTATAGTGACAGGTTCCTGGGTTAACACATGCAACTGCCAGATATGCGTGGCCCACTGCTGTACTCAGACATGGCCTAAGTGTGTGAGCATGCCCAGTTCTGCCATTCCGTGCTTTGTTACCTGACATTTGTCTCATTTATTCAAGTGTGTGAGCATGCCCAGTGTGAGCTTTCAGTATGTTGCTATCTGAGATCCACTACATTGGTTGATGTGTGCGAACATGACCGATATTAACATTTATACTGTGTGTGTTGGAAGTCAGGCTCTGTTCTCACTGCAGGACTCACCTTTGTGTCATAACTCGACAAGGATTATGCTGTGCCTGCAGGGTTTCCATGAAATACTTTGCACAGACTTATCAACATTCCTTCATACAGGCTGACCACTGCGATACTGTCATGGTTAAGTGGTTTAGTACTTTGGCTATAGTGCACAGTATCCTGGGTTTGAGGCCCATCACTGCTTTATATTTTCATACTGAGCAGACCAGACTGCTTAAGGGCCCGTTAAGCAAATATTAGCATGTTGGCTTTTGTTCAGCTATGCCCTACTTAGACCAGGCTTGTCCAACATTGCTCAATATTCACCAACATTGCTGGACGTTGCCCAATATTACTGAACACTGACCACAGTTGTGCTAGTTGGTGTGTGTGATTTTGTTTGCATATACTACATGGTGGTAAATGCTGTTTAGCACTGCTTTATATTGCTTAGCACATGACAATCATGCCTTAGGTGGTGCTGCAGGGCTGCCTATGTTGGATGCACATATTACACTCCCTGTACATATTTGAAAGCAGGTAGTGTCAACTTAGGCATCCCTTTTACTATTTGTGCAAGTCGAAGAGAGATATAATTTCCAGAGTTCCTACTGAGCCAGTGTATGTGCTATGCATTGCCTCTTTGCCAAGGCCAAAGCATACTGGGCACACCTCCTTCTGCCTACTGGGGCAGGCTCAGGTTGTTCCTCCTCCGAGTCACGCTCTGCCTGTGATGGCCTTGGCAATGGTGGGGGGCTGTTTGGCCCAGGCCTATGCTGGTCCTGCTGCAGCTGTTTTCACAGGATCATTTTATATAGCATAGCACATACCATGACAATTTGGGTACATGTAGTTGGTGAGTACTGCAAGGCTCCACCAGATGTGTCCAGGCACCGGAACTGTGGCTTGAGCAGCCCAAACACACGCTCTATTACATTACGTGTTTGTGTGTGTGCCTCATTATGGCATTCCTGTTCAGGTGTGTGTGCGTTCCTGATGGGTGTCATCAGCCATGGCTCCAGTGCATAGCCAGCATCCCCTACTAGGTTACCATGTGGGATGTCCCCATTGGCAAATGTCTGGTACAGCTGCGTGAGATGCCAGATATGGGACTCATGGTAGCTTCCAGGGCAGCCTGAACACACATTCAGTATTATGCCCTGGGCATCACACATGACCTGGCAGTTGATGGAGGGGAAGCCCTTGCGGTTGGAGTAGACCCTACCCCGCTCGCAGGCTGGTGCTTTGATGCATATGTGCATGCAGTCTATTGCACCCACTACCTCAGGGTATTCCGTTATTTGCTGAAAGAGACACATATTGCTGGCCAATACCTCACGGGAATTGGGGAAATATGCATGATCACCGACATGTGCTGACATGGCATCCAGGAACTGGTGTAGTACCCTGGATGCTGATGCCTGTGATATCCCCATCATATCACCAGTTGGTCTCTGGAAGGTACCTGTTGCTAATATTCTTAGGCCAACACATACCTTGGTTTCCACTGG
>NC_056728.1:512369336-512464336 GCF_019279795.1 Protopterus annectens | reverse complement strand
ACAAATAAACGTACTGCAAGGAAATGTCTCACTGCCTAGGACCCTGAACCCTAAGACAATAAATACAATTTCAACCAAAAAGTTGTCAAAAAAAGAAAAAATAAATTCTATCCATATTATTCTATACATTGTATGCTGAATTGCTTAGAGCTGGATACATTGGCACTGCTCAAATGTCTGTCAAGCACTAGGGGAAAATTCTATTTCCCTTAGCTTTACCTGAGGACCATGCAGTTTCAGATGATCTACATGTGACAGTTTGGTCTCTTATAACACAACAGTTTACGTAGTATAATGCATTAGTTCCCCATCAATCATTTTTGATGTTATTTTATGAAAGTGGAACTTTTCATCTTCATTCAATTCATATGCATGATGATTTTGTGTAAATATATTGGCATAAAAAAAGGGGCTTATACATACACATATTTACTCTAGTAATATTGAGTTCTACCACACCCTGTTGAGTTTGTTGAATGGATTGGTCAATTAGTTGAATAAGTGTTTTATGTAATTGATTGATTAATTTGTTGGGCTAAGGTATATAAAGCATTCATATTGAGTCTTTTTGTAAACCTGAGGATTACCTATTGTATGCAAAGCTTGTTTTTAATAAATTCAGTTCATTTTACATCGTGTAGGTCTCCATTTGTTTTGTTCTGTGGATATAACTTCCTTCTTCGGTGTGAGACCTTGGATGGTAGCTTTCCTGTTTTTCCTAATATTTGTGTCTATTTTGGGACTTTGCTACCAACACACGATGGATACACCTACAGTGGAGCTTGATTATAATCCTTGTCTGAAGAGTCTGGTTAATACGTGGAAAGATATTTTTGGTCAACATGAGAATCCTTTACTGAATTTGGACCTACATGTTCCTGTGTCTGCAAATAATGTAGGCACTGTAACTGACTTTAAAGACTTTTTTAACAGCCTTAGAGAGCTTGAGAATGACCTGTATAAAATGCATAGACTGTTATGGCAAAGAAGACATTTGGAAGCATGTCTTCACTTCCAAGTAATACCTCGAGGCATGCGGGTTCTCTAGATGCCTTCGTATGGTGACAGTCACCCTGAACTATTAAAGCAATGGCAACAACTGAATATAGACTTCAGTAAGCAATATATTAGACTCTTAATTGATTATTTTACACCTATTGAAAATATGTTAGCCTCCAAAGTGGAGACTCTGCATAGAGATCTACTTGGTCGCTATAAAGGTGAAGCCTATGAAAAAAAGATTGATGCCATGTATATGCAAGTTACTGCCTATAGTGATAGGCTGCAACAGCTGAAGTATAAAAAACTACAAAGAGATTATCAAGATTTTTTATCAGGCCAGATTTTTGTCTGGCCAAATGCTCATAATTATTCCAACAATTATGTAGCTCCATCTCATAATTTAAATGAGCAGCATGAAGTTATAGACATTGCCCCTTTAAATCATACATCTACTGATGAACTTGCAGTTCCTACTTGTTCCTACTTGTTCGGATATGACGTCAAACGTTGGAAGTAATCGAGTGGAAGTGACATCAGTGATAGCCACGCCACCGCCAAACCAAGAGGGTCTTAGAGAACAGGATCCCTTGGTGCATAGCAGAAATGGAGCGAGACCAAAAACAGCTTCTGGACTTATTTCAAGTGTTTTTTTACCACTACCAGTGCAATATCGCCCACAGTTCCAGACCAGATCGAGCAGTCGAGATCGATGGAAGAGGAAGTTTTCAGACAAAACAACGGATGTAAGAGGAAACCAAGGAACTGACAGAACTAGTGTTTAACATTTCTAGCCATGTTTTAAACAACAATGAGAGAAGTCTATTGAATAGAGGCCTCTCATTCATTCCTTCACAGAACAGCAATCTTGCTGAAATTTTGGTGGACTTACGTCTATTTGCAAGAACAGTATCGTTGAAGCTTTATTATAAAGACACTAATGCTTCTGGTTTTAATAAGGAGAATTGCTTTAAATCAAAAAGTCTATTTGTCCCTAATTTTCCCTCTAATGTAGACTGCTTCATTAAACTGTGTGAAAGGGATTACTATGAATATTTTTTCAACTTTAAGTGTAAGAAAAGTGACCTATTCTATAACTTGGATACTAATGAACGCAATGCTTTGTTAACCTTGTCTAGAGATCCCAAATTAGTCTTAAAACCAGCAGATAAAGGTGGCGGAATTGTCTTATTAGATACTACTTTATACACTGAGCTAATGTCTACTATGTTGAATGATACTGATAAATATGAGCAGATAAACAGTGATAGACTTATTAGAACAATTAGAATGGTTCATGACACGCTATATGATCTCCTCATGTGCAGGCAGATAACGAAAGAACTGTATGACTATTTTTTAGTGGCAAATCCGCTGATTCCACTCATAAAGGGACTTCCTAAGATACACAAAGGTATCCTTCCTCCCCCTCTATGCCCCATAGTAGAAGGGGAAAAATGGGTGACTTAGAGAATTTCCTGCTATTTGGAGTCCAAACTGGGACCTCTGGTCAGGAATATATCCACAGTTATAAAAGATACTTATCAGTTATTAAACGACCTACAAGGTCTTATGGATAATAATGTGGCCACTCCTTTCTATATATTTGTAACACTTGATGTCAAAAATGTATTCACAGTGATTCCAAATGACTATGGAATCGAAGCAGTTAGGGAATTATTACTTAATGATGGGATGTTTGATAATAATACACAGTTATTTATTTGTACTTTACTGGATGTGGTACTAAACAATAACTTGTTTTTGTTCCAAGATAAGTTGTTCAAACAAGCATGGGGGGTTGCAATGGGCACCCCCTGTGCAAATTTGTACGCAAATTTGGTTATGTACTACTGGGAGTCACTGTTCCTGTTT
This sequence comes from Protopterus annectens, assembly GCF_019279795.1. Taxonomy (NCBI): domain Eukaryota; kingdom Metazoa; phylum Chordata; order Ceratodontiformes; family Protopteridae; genus Protopterus; species Protopterus annectens. Next base: position 512,461,462 of record NC_056728.1, on the reverse strand, counting down.
AGAAGTGTGTTCATGCAAAATATAGTGTTGTACAGACGTTTTTTAGATGACATACTTATCATTTGGAAAGGTAACAATGAACAGTTGCAACAATTAGTTACTTTTTTAGAATCTACCACTGAATTTCTCAGATGTTCTATGGAGACCTCCCCTTCTAAAATAGACTTTTTAGATATCACTATTTTTAAAGATGCAGAAGGCATCATTTTCACTGAACTATATTGTAAACCATGCTGGAGGAATGCATTACTACAATATAACAGCATGCACCCACATCATATATTCTCCAACCTTGTGAGAAATCAGTTTACAAGAATTTTCAGGCTCTGTAGAAATAGTATTGATAGGGACATTCAATGGCATATTCTATGTGAATTACTTCAGAGTAGGGGTTACCCCACTTGGTTGATAGAAAGTATGAAAAAAGATGTACAGTGTAAGAATGGTATAATTCCCAGTCCTATTGATATAAACAATGCATTACCGACTGATACTGAATCAAGGAATGGAAATAATAATAATAAAAATAATGGCAAAAATGAGAACAAAATTAAACATATTCCTAAAGCTAGTTTTAATAACAAGAAGGTAGCTTTCAACACCAGATATACGAATGATAACAAATTTATTACTGATATCATTAAGAAAAACTGGGGTGTATTATTAATAGATTAATGCATTAGTAACATAGTAGGTGACAAACCAAAGTTCAGGTATAGAAATAGTAAGATTCTAAAGAGATTACTATGTTCTGAGAGAATCAATATGGAAACCAATAGCATTATGGGTAGATCGACCTCTAGATATGGCACCTTTCCTTGTGAAAGGTGTAATATGTGTAAACACATTATTAGTGACTCTCAATTTATTGTACCTGAACTCCATCATATATTCACAAGTGATTTTTATGCCACTTGTGAGACTAAGAATTTGATATATCTAGCCACATGCATAGAATGTGATGCATACTATGTAGGTCTAACCTCTAGGAGGTTGAGAGATTGCATCTATAATCATATATATGATATAAGGAAGATGAACCTAACAAATGCTTTAGCTAAGCATATAGATACACACCCTAAACATAGTTTTAAATTCAGGGTTCTACAAGTTATAAATATAAATAAGAGAGGGGGTGATGGACAGAATCACTTGGAAACAGCAGAGCTCAATTGGATTTTAAGACTGAAATCTCATATTCAACCGGGACTTAACCAGTCAGTTAGTATAAAACCCATATTAGCAGCATGTAGATAGATATATTAAATCTGGATTTTTTAGTTAGTTATTATAGTTAGTTATTTTATTTATATGAATATGGCCATGGAATTATTTGATTATGATATCTAAATTGATTGGTATACATCTTTATATAAATACATCTGCATATTTCTATGTGGTTCATGACTGCATTTGTTATTTATTGTTTTTATCCTATCATATGCTCTAGGACTGATGTGTTTTCAGTTGTCCTGGGTGTTTTGATGCTTCCCACTTTTCATGCTTTATATTTTATTTTTATTAGATATATATTTTAGTTAAGTACTATGTTTATATGTATATATATCTATATTTATATAATTTTTCATCTTCATTCAATTCATATGCATGATGATTTTGTGTAAATATATTGGCATTAAAAAAAGGGGCTTATACATACACATATTTACTCTAGTAATATTGAGTTCTACCACACCCTGTTGAGTTTGTTGAATGGATTGGTTAATTAATTGAATAAGTGTTTTATGTAATTGATTGATTAATTTGTTGGGCTAAGGTATATAAAGCATTCATATTGAGTCTTTTTGTAAACCTGGGGAAGTGTACCTATTGTACGTGAAAGCGCTTGTTTTTTAATAAATTCAGTTCATTTTACATCGTGGAGGTCTCCATTTGTTTTGTTCTGTGGATACAACAGTTTACGTAGTATAATGCATTAGTTCCCCATCAATCCTTTTTCATGTTATTTTATGAAAGTGGAACATCTCTTTACATAATAAGTAACAGAGTATAGGTGTTTGCCAGTGTCATTGTTCCTCAGTTGTAGCTAAGCTTTGGAAGAGTTTACCTCCAAGTTTCATTGAAAAGAAGACAAGGAAACCTCCTCAATAAGGAAATGACACAGCTCAAAATCCCTAAAAATATGCACTTTGTCATCATAGCTATGAGTCCTATTAGGTAGCCCACGCCCAGCTTTCTTAATCTTTTCTTTCATTTACCAGTGAAAGCATGTTTCTTGTGCAACCAACCTTCAAAAGGGTTGACTGATACAGGCCATAAACTTCAATAAAAATAAGAGAAAAATCAGGGTGTGTTCAGAAGCAATGCACCTGAAACACGTGTATGTCCCATTTGCCACATATGAAGAACATTGAAGGTGTTACAGAGTTACACAGGGAAGTGTGCATGTGTGTGTGTGTGTGTGTGTGTGTGTGTGTGCGTGTGTGTGTGTGTGTGCGCGCGCGCGCGCGCAAAGCACAGCTGGCACACTTATGACTTGTTCTGAACAGGGGAGCTTGACTCATTTCTGTAGTGGGAGATCACCAGCATCAGTGTGAGGTTGTGGGTGTATTTGAGTTTGGTACCAGGTTCATGTGAACCCTAGGGAACTTCATTGCACTCACTGGTACATGGCTGTTGTCTCACAGATTACCCCACTGGGACCTACTGGTGCTTCAATGATGCTGGCTTCATAAATTGTGTACAGTTGGGAGGCAATTGTTTGTTATGTATTCCATGCATAAAGCACAGTTACTACACAGTGGGGAAAGACTGCATACAATATCTTACTTCATTATGGATGCTGCATTAAGAATCATGTAGGGCTTTGGTATGTCATTCTTCAGTGAATTAATTCTGTTCAACAGAGTGACCTGCTTATTAATACTTATGTCCTTTTATTCTGTGAAAGTTGAAAATGCATCCTAGAAACAGAAGTACAATGCAGATTTTTGGAAAATATTGAGCATTAATGGACACAATGTGGAATTTAAACTTGGTACAAGTATAGGGTATAATAATTTCTCAGAAAATACTTTTAAGTGTTTGGGAATGGAAAATACAACAAAGCTATGTGCATATTTTTACCTTATTATAACAACCATGTGACAATGCTTGATCAAATGGTACTGACATGTTACTCAGAGAAAAATAAAAAAAGTTCAGCCTTTTTTTTCAAATACGTATTCTTAAATAGTGAATTATCCTAATACACTGGCCATGTTACTTGAGCAATCCTTGAAATTCTAAAATTAATTCATAGTGCAACATCAAAGGCTGCATGTTTAGAGAGTAATTCACACAGTCATGTATTCATTTCCAGTTCTGTGCAGAACCAAAGTTATTTTACCCTTCAGGTCTATAGCTTAGGAAACTTCCAAGGAGAACATTATATACAAACAAAAACAGTTTTAAGCTTGATAATATATGCTCCTAGATGGCCTACAGAAGTAATACTGAATAGCAATTAAAGACAACAGAATGTCTAAGTATCATTAATAAGCCATCAAAGATAACCAAGCCATTGAATAGTATGGTCACTACTGTAAAGAAAGACAAGAATCATGGCTGCATTGATCAACTAGTTTTAAACAGAATGAGATAAAATTACATTAACCTTTGTCTGTGGTTAAAGAAATAATCCCAGCAATGTCAAATGCTAAGTTGTTGTTTTCTTTTCAATACTAGAGGTAGATCGGGTTTCCTGGGAAAAAGGTTAGGTGACTGAAGCCTCACACGGTGCACATTTAATACATCACAAGGAATATATATTTCCTTAAACTTCTATAAGCCATTTAATTGGCAAAACAGTTGAAGGCTTGGAAAAATTACTCTTCCATTAGAGTGATGAGAGATACAAGACAAACATGGCAAGACAGCATTATTATTGCTTAATAGATTAAGAATATAGTTGTAAGTTAAATAAGTCCAAATATAAAAAAAATGATGGGGATTTTTGAAATATAGGGGTCATATTTTAACATCAAAGGATATGAAATCCGAGCAACAAAAATCCAAGTAATTGCTCAAATGCTAAGGTCAGAACACAGACAAAAACATATGGTTGTTTCCATGAATTATGCAGTACGTTGCAAAAATACATCTCAGTTGTAAGAGATACAGCTATTAGAGGAAGATGCAAATTATAGAGATATCAACAGGAAAAGAGTTTTGAGATACTCAAAAAGCTGGTTACAGTAGCTGAGCCATTAAAACACTGTGATATTAATAAGTCAGGTGTGCTGTGAATAGATCCCATTCACAACTGTGTAATAACACGAGTCTATAAAAGGAAAGATAAGTTGCTTATAGTTCAAGTACATTTACATTTACAAAATTAAATGCATTAAAATTAGAAAGGAACTGTTAGCAATAACTTATGAATGTGAGAAATTCCATGAATATGTACATTCTAAAGAAATGTTGGTTAAAACAGACCACAATCCCTTGCAGGGCATATTCAAATATTCCTTTTAATAGGTAGCTTTGAGATTGTAGAGTATGTTTCTTAATTTAAATAAGTATGCGTTGAAAGTTTAATACATATCAGAGAATGAGTTATGCACAGTAGAACATATTTACCAAAGACAAATTAAGTTCTGCTAAATGAATAACTAGAGATTCTTAGGTTAATTCTGTAGTTAATGATGACAGAAGAAACATTAAATGAGTTTCAGAGATATGCTGATACTGACACAGAAATACAGAGAAAAAATATGCTGAGCAAAATGTAATAGTGATGAAAGAATTTTAGTCTTATCTTCTATGGAGGACAAAATAAATTGTTTCTGAAGTTTGAAGTTCAAAGCTCACAAAATAACAGTTTTATCTCGAAAAAAAATACTTGAGATGATACATGAAACGCTTAAGAACAATTATGTACAAAAAAGAATATAAGATATAATGCTCTGGACAACAGTCCTAACTCAGTGAGAAAATGCCATTTACAGTTATGTCATATGCACAGCATATCATAACAACATTCCAAAGGAAGAGACGTATGCATGGCCAATACCAAATCATTCTTGTGAATGACTGGATGCAGATTTTGTTCCATTTCAGAAATGTTATTTATCTTGGTTTGTCTTGATTATTGTTCTAAATTGTCTGCAGTAATTATAACAGAAAGAAAAAAGTGGAAGTGCAATTAAGTCATTATGGCTTATATTTTCAAAATAGGGAATATGTGCTGCTTTCATATTTGATAAAGGTCCACACAGTCTACAATATGCAAGTCTGGAAATCAGAGGATTCCTGCTTGGAAAGTAATTTAAACATGAGCCATGCAATCTGTGTTAACTACAGTGTAGTGGACAAGTGGCAAAAAAAGAAGTTATGTCTTACCATAACGTTCCATCTGTGTTGTTGATCTTCGTTCATTCATTACTGATGAGTTATTGGTTCCATCCTCGGACCCGAGCCAGCCAATATCAAGCTCGCATCAGCCAAAAACTCTCGAGCCAAGGTTCTACCCAGAATGTTCTGCTCCATGTTACCTCAGATCGAGTCTGCAAGTTGATAGATAAAAGTAGAGGCTACCTCTGGTCATAACAGACCTACAAGAAAGGAGGACATGAGATCAACCAAGAACCTCTGGAGGGGGGAAGGGGGGTGGGAAGTAATGAATGAACGAAGATCAACAATACAGATGGAACATTATGGTAAGACATAACTTCTTTATCTGATGTTGTTAATCTTCATTCATTCCTTACTGATGTGACAGAGTCCCCAACTACCTGTATTCCTTGGTGGCCCTCATGTAAGGACATTTCTGAGCGCCATGGAGCCAAAGGAAGCTCTACCTCTGGAGGCCAAGTCCAATTTGTAATGAAGAATAAAGGTGTAAGGTTTGGCCCAAGTTGCAGCTGAGCAAATATCATTGATGGAAGCCTTAGCATAGAAAGCTGCTGAAGTTGCCATAGATCTTGTAGAATGTGCTTTGACTCTATGAGGCAAGGCGAGATTGTTTTTGTTGTAGATAAAGGTGATACAATGTCTCAACCATGAAGCCAATGTAACTTTTGATACAGGATGACCCCGTCTAGGTACAGAAAAAGCCAGAAACAGTTGGTCTGATTTACGGGTAGATTTTGTTCTGTCCCGATAAAATCGTATTTGCCTATGAACATCCAAGGGGTGCAGGCAATACTCTCCCTTGTTAGAATGGTTAGAAAAGAACACTGGCAAGTCAATAGACTGGTTGAGAGATCGCTCTGACGCCACTCTTGGTAAAAAAGTAGAATTGGTTCTCAGTGATACGTTATCCTTATGAAAGATAAGATATGGAGGTTTGATGCATAAGGCCTGAAGTTCTGACAATCGCCTGGCCGATGTGATTGCAATCAGAAACAAAGTTTTCCAAGAGAGATATTTTACATCAAAAGAAGATGCAGGTTCAAAGGGTGGAGCTGTTAGAGCTTGCAGAACCAAAGCCAGATCACAAGGCTGTATGGGTTCTCTAAAGGGAGGTTTTAGGTGGATAACCCCTTTCAAGAAAGTCTTACAGAGTCTGTGTGACCTACGTGAAGAATCTTGAAAACCAATATGAAAATTTGAGATGGCAGCTAAATGTACATGGATAGTAGTGGCAGACACCCAAGAGTGGAGAGTAATCCAATACCACTGAGATAGAGGCTGACAAGGGGTCTATTTGTTTATTTGCTGCCCATAGAGAGAACCTCTTCCATTTGTTAAGATAGATTAGTCTGGTGGACGATTTATGAGATGCAATAAGAATATTGCTCACAGGGGACAAAAGGTTTTCATGTCTGGCAATCATAGAAAGTGGAGAAACCAAGCTGTCAGTTTCAGGGTTGTTAGATTGGGGTGAATTAGTCTCTGCAGATGATTGACCAAGATTGGGGGTGGATTGAGGATCCACAGTTGATCTAGCAGGTGAGGCCAGATGAAGGGAAACCAGACTTGTTGAGGCCAATATGGAGCAATGAGGATCACTTTGCTCTTCAACTGTCATGCTTTCTTTAGAAACTGGGAGATGAGGGGGAGAGGAGGATAAGCATAAAGAAGACCCAGGGGTCAAGCGTGGCCTAGAGTGTCCCTTGGTGACTGTCTCCAAGGGGGCATCATGGCAAAGTAGTTGCTGCACTTGTAGTTGGTTGGGGAGGCAAATAGGTCGCAGCAAGGCTGGCCCCAGTGGTTGAAGAATTTTGCCGCTATCAAAGGATTGAGGGACCACTTGGGAGGCTGTAGAATGCACCTGCTCAATTTGTCTGCTATCATGTTGGAGCTCCCAGGAATGTGGGCTGCAATCAGAAAGTGGTTGCAAGCTATCACCTATTGCCGTATTCTCAAGGCTGCTCGGCATAATGGGTAAGATCTGGTGCCCCCTTGTTTGTTGATGTACCAGACCACTGACATGTTGTCTGATTGGATCGCAATATTCCCTGACAGAAGGATGTAGTGAAATGCTTGCAATGCTAGAAGCACCACCCTCAGTTCCAGGACATTGATATGCAAAATGGCATCTGTCTCTGACCAGGTGCCTTGGACTGAGTTTCCCCTGACATAGCTCCCCCCACCCCATCAGGGAGGCATCCATGGTCACCATCTCTGTCTGTTGATGGGGGTTGAAAGGACGAGACCATTGTTGGGGATTTTGAGACGTCCACCAGAGTAAATTTTGCTTGCATCTCTGAGTTACTCTTATTTGAAAAGACAAAGGATGTTGTAGAGGGTACTACTGAGTGACAAGTAACCATTGAAGGAGTCTCATGTGGAATCTGGCTAGAGGAACAATGGTAATCAAAGCTGCCATTGACCCCAATATCTGAAGTACAGATCAAGCTGGGGATTTATGGTTGAAATAGTTGTCTTATTCATAGGTTCATAGGTTCATAGGTAGGTACTAGGCTATCAGCCCAAGGACCTACTTAAGCCTAGCCAACAAGGTTCCCTGGCTTACGCTACCCAAAAAAGTTATTTTCCTGTGCCACTGTTGAGCAGAGATACAGAAGTGATCCCCATGGTGTATTTCCTATTTCCCATCCACTCATCAAGATTTTTCTTGAAGAGTGCTAATGAAGAACTTTGCTTGACATAGATGGGTAGCCTGTTCCAGAGTATGGGAAGTCTCTAGAACAAGAATCTATATCTCCAGCATGTCCTGTTTATTGTGGTGACAAGGTTTATGTCCCTAGAGAGTGTAGCTCTGAGGAATTGGGATTTCTTTAGGTGTAGCATATCCAACAGCTCTGAGTTTGACATAGCTTTATATGTTAGGCAGCGATCACCTCGGAGTAGGCGATATGCTACAGAGTAAAGCTGGAGTTTTTTGAGCCAGTCAGTGTAGGGCATTTGTTTGAGGCCAGTAATCCTCTTTGTGAGGTACTTCTGTGGCCTTTCTAGCTGCTGCAGATATCTTGTGAGGTACATTCCAAAAGGGGCGTTGTACTCCATAATGGGTCTAATGAGTGTCGAGTAGAGGGGAACAATGACCACTTTTTTTCCTGGATGAGAACCCTTTTATGATCAGGTGGGCCATGTAGAAGGACTTCCTGACTATCAAAGAAGAGACTACTGTCCACCTGGGTCCCAAGGTCTCTTATCACGCATTCGGTGTTAAGTAGATTGATGCCTATGTGGTAGTTCGTGGGCAAAGAGTTTTTACCAAAGGAGATGACACTGCACATTTTGGCATTGAGCTTAAGAACATGGCTCTGACACCAGGCATCTGTCTCAGCGAGGCCCTTCTGTAGGATGTCCACATCATTTGGGGACTTGACTATGGCTCCTAGCTTGCAGTCATGTGTGAACTTCATTAGCCAGAGGCCTTCTGTGTTAGCCTGTCCTTCAGAGAAGTAGATACCAAACAGGAGAGGTCCCAGGATGGAACCTTGTGGTACTCCACTTGCCACTGCTTTGAGGTCAGATTTGGAGTTTGCAACTTTTACAGTGTGGGCTCTGTCAGTGAGCCAGTTGGCAACCCATCTTGTGACATAGGGATTTATACCTAGTTTAGTGAGTTTAGCTATAATTCTAGAATGAGGGATGGTGTCGAAAGCCTTGGTGAGGTCAAGATAGGCTGTGTGAACCACCTTACCCTCATCTATGGCTTTAGTGACTGCCTCAAAGAAGTCAATCAGGTTCAGGAGGCATGATCTGCCTTTCACAAACCTGAACTGGGTGGGATCCAGAGTTTGAAGGTTACCAATGTCTTTGTTTATGACTTCCATGATGATACATTCCATGGCCTTGCAGACCAGGCTCGTCGGGCTAATAGGTCGATAGTTCCCAGAATCAGTGGTGGCTCCCGCTTTGTGGAGTGGGATAACTGTTGCTGTATGCCATTCAATGGGCACAAAGCCTGATGCGAGGCTCTTATTGAAAATGGTGCTTAAGTCTCTGAAGCCTGTGTTCTGGAAGGGATGCTGTGCAATTTTTCATGTCCAACAGTACTCTTATAAATTCCAAAGACTGAGTTGGGGTTGTGTTGGATTTCTCTTAGTTTATAGTGATTCCCAGGCTTTGAGCTGTTAAGAGGGTATACTGCAGGGCTTCTTCCAGTAGGTGCTTGGTGGGGGCAGTGAGGAGCCAGTTGTCTAGATATGGAAACTCCTGTAATCCTTGAAGTTACAAGTAAACGATAACCACTGCAATGCATTTTGTGCACATGCTGGGGGCTGTAGAGAGACCGAAGGGTAGGGCTCTAAACTGGTAGTGACTGGCTCCTATATGGAAGTGGAGGTATATTCTTGAGCATTTTCCATTTTTATGTGGTAGTATGCATCTTGAAGATCTACAGAGCACATCCAATCGTCTTCCTCCAGAAGAGGAATGATAGACTAAAGTGTGACCATCTGGAATTTCTCTGTTTTTACAAATTTGTTTAGTGTACTGAAATACAGAATTGGTTTCCAGTCCCCTGTCTTTTTTAGCACTAAAAAGAACCTTGAGTAAAATCTTGATCCTATCTGGTCTGGGGGGACCATTTGGATGACTCATTTTTGTAGCAGCTTTTGGATGTCATTTGCTGCTGTTTTCCTTTGACTGGGTGGAACATCAGGCAATACTCTTTATGAGACTGGACAAAGATGGAAGGGGATGTGATAGCCTTTGGATATAATACGTTGTACCCAATAGTTGGATGTTATCTTTTGCCAGACAGCGAGGTACAAAGGAGAAATGACCCCCGGCCGCTTCCAGAGGTGAGCAGTCGGGCAACGCTTCAGGAGCACTAATAGGGTTTCCCAGAGAAAGAATCTCTGAAACTCTATTTTCGCGGACGACCTCTGCCATGAAAGGGACATCTTCCATTAGAGTTTCCCCTCTGCCTCTAGGGGAGAACTTGGCACGTGCATCCCAGAAAGAATCCTGTGATTTCTTGTGATAGATCTTTCCACTCCTGATTTCTGGAGTAGAATTGCTGAGTAGTGGAGTGTCTGACATCAGTGGCAGACAAGGTCTTCCCATCTTGTTCACACCATGCCAGCGTATCCTTGACTTTAGGGCCAAACAAAGAAGTGGCCTGTATGGGGGCATTCATGAAGGAAGCCTTAAAGGAGTCTGGAAAGTCATAAAGGCACATCCAAGCATGTTGTCTGGTGACTATACCTGCGCCTGCCACTCTAGCCACCTGTTCTGTTGCGTTAGAAATAATATGCATGGAAGAGTTGGAAATGGACTCTAGGGTGGCTATCTGAGAAGCCACATTATCACAGACTTCATCAGAAACAGCTCCTGCCAAGGTTTCAGAGAGCTGGTTGATAAGATCTTGCTGAAGTCTGGTAAAATGTGCCACATAATTCAAAGACCTTATGGCAAAGGTCAATGAAGCAAACACATGCTTCCCTAATCTGTCACTCACCCAGAGCTCCTTGTTGGGCTGATGGACAGTTTGGCTCTCTTCTGCTAAATCCTTCTTAGTAGCAGCTGCCACCACCATAGCATCTACTGGAAGACCTCATGACCAGTGGGGGTGCTCAGCTGGGGGCGACAATATTTTATCTGGCCTCTTAGGTATCGCTTCCATGGTATCAGGAGCCTTACATGCGCACTGCATGATGAGATGGATGAGCTCATTGGCAGGTGGGGTTACCCAAGAGGTAGGGGGCTGGGCAAGAAAAGCCTGCAGGAATATGTATTCCTCAGAGGAAGGATTAGAGGACTTCCAGTCACCCCTCTGTCTAAGGATCTCAAGGATGTCCCCAAAGGATACCTCATCAGAGGGTGACCATGGGGACCCTTCCCCATCATCCAAATCTGTATCTTTAGTCAATGACTCCTCAGTGGAGTCCATGTGCTTCCTCTTACATGAGGCTTTGCTGGGTGCTTCCTCAGTGGGAAGTTCTGGGGAAGACTTCAAAGAGGGGGTCTTCTGAGGAGAAGAGACCTGTGGCTCTTGTGACAGTGTCAGGGAGTTGAAGTTTGTGGCAGTTGCAGCACAGAGGGGGGAGATGACTCCGACAAATGAGCTTTGCCAGTGGAGGCAAGTGCCCTCTCCATGGCCTAGAAGGCTGGTCTGCCCAGGGATGGATGGGAGCTCAGAACCAAGCATGACAACCTTGGAACCAGGGTCACACCCCTCCTCGATGAGCCCAACCCCAGACCAGGAGTCTCAAGAGGACTGTGAACCGTAAGAGAGAGAGAGAGAGAGAGAGAGCATCCCTGGAAGGTGCCATAGAAAAAATCGGCATGGAGCCAGGAATGTCCTTCCCAATGGCACAGGCACTGACTTGAGAAGAGCTCAATGCCCAGTGTACCGAAGGCCACAAGGATGACTCTGGTTCCAAAGTAAAATCCACTATTGGAGTTGGAGGAAGGAAAGCTGCTGTCAGAGTAATAGGCTTTGAGACTTGAGTGGTAGTCGAATGAGGAATATACGTTGGGGTTTGAGGCAATATACGCTCACCTGAATGAGGGATCATGGACTTCGATGCTTGAGAGAGACCTCTGGCTACAAGCAACTGGTCAACAAGCCGCAACACATCCTGTTCAGAAAGACACTTGTTTGACCTCATGGAGAAGGCTGATGGCAATTCTGGCCTTTTTAGGAAAGGACTATATTGACTGTTAGCAAAATGATCCAGTGAAGGGGAATATTTGGTCCTTGCTAATTCAATAGGTGCAGAGCTTGGAACCGAGGAAATATGCACTGAAGAAAGTGGTGTGGAAAAGGTCTGCACCGAAGATGTCAGCGCTGTAGTAAAAGGTGCCTGCACCAAAAAGGCAAAGGTCTGCCTTGAAGGGTAAGGTGCCATAGCGGAAAGTGTCTGCACCGGCAATAAGGACAGTGCTGAGAAGGACTGCACTGAAGTGCATGTTGGTGCTGAAAAAGTCTGCGCCATGGAGTACAAAAGAGTCATACTTGAAGCTGAAGGTGACTGTACCAATGGTTCCGAAGGGGACTGAACCTATATTGATGGTGCCGTTAGGGGTTGCAACAGAACTGTCGGAACTGTAGTTGTCTGCAACGGGAACTCCGGTACCGGTATCGATAAAGGAGACATGGCTGTAGTCAGAAGCATTTGGTGTGGTGCTGAGTCTGGAGTCGACAGGGTCACAGGTGGCAGCGCCTGAGTAGTAATCAATTTCACATTCTTGTGAGTCGACTTCCTATAATCTCCAGAGAGAGAAGAAGGGAGTGACTTCCATATAGAAGAGGAAGAATGCCTCTTGCAGGGTTTAACAGGAGGGGGTGAGCGCTCCAACCCAGAAATAGCCTCAGAGAAAGGAGACTTGAGGAGACCTTTCAAAATGAACTTATTCTTCCTCTTGCTGAGAGTCCTGATAGACAGGTTTTTACAAATCCCACATGGAGGATCTACAGTCAAGTGGGAGACATTAAGACAGTAGACACATAAGTCATGGCCATCGGAAAGCAGTAACTTATGGCCACAGTCCTTCCACTGCTTGAAACCAATGGAACTTTTCTTATCCGACATAAATGGTGTAGAGAAGAAGCACATTTGGACAAGGAAGAATAATGGCCACCCAAGAAAAGGGTAAAAAGTGAAAAGGAAGAATTACCAATGATGGTAATGGAGAATTACCACAAGGTAAGAAAAGAGGGTAATAAAGGGAAAAGACGAAGGGAGAGAGTCTAAAGTGTGCGATAGGGTAGGAAAATATTAGAATAAACTTTTGTGAAAAATTTAGGCTATTAAGAATATATAAACTGTCAAAAAACTAGACACTTAGCTAAGAGAGTGGCTTGACATGGCTGTTCAGCAACATGGTAAACGAGATCTGTGGTAACAGGAAGCAGAGCGTTCTTGGTAGGGTCTTGGCTCGAGAGTTTTTGGCTGAAGCGAACTTGATATTGGCCAGCTCAGTTCAGAGGATGGAAATGATAACCCATCAGTAAGGAATGAACGAAGATTAACAATATCAGATATTATGTTTTCACTGAAGTATTTCATCAGACAGAACAGTAGCAAAACTATGAGAATGGCTATCATGCGATTCTGGAATACAGAGCTACTTCACTACAGGGATGCAGTCTCCCTCAAACTCAACTAATGACTGGCAAAAAGTTTAAAAGTAATTACTTATTATAGCTGTATTATCAATGCCAAAACACAAAACAAAACATAAAAAGTAAAGGAAATGCTGGATAAAAATCCGTAGAGACATATTGTTTACTGTTATAGGAACTGAAAAAGACTGCCAGGTTTATAATCCAGCGACCCAGTATGAAATAAAAAGCCAAGGTTGTCAGAAAAGCTGAGGAATAAATTTCATCTACAGTCTGTGTAGAAGATAATAAGCTGTGTAAGAAAAATTGCACACATCTACACAAGAAAATTATGTTTGCATTACATTTCCAAAAAGGAGAACAATGAGATGTCAGAATCACATTTTTGAAAGAAAATAGAGACTGTGTACTAGCAACAGCTGCAGAAGGATATGCACAGGTAAATACTAGACTAATAACTGTAAGAGCCTTTACAAGCCAAGCCATACTCCCAAAATGTATACAAGTTTTTTTTCTGATGCCCTAAATTTTTTGGGATATATTTTAGGGCTATATGCAAAGTAGAGCATGGCTGATCAAGCATTAGCAAGCTACCTCTGCCCATTATAGACACAGGAGCCAGATCAGGGATGAATTTCTGATTTCCTATCCACTGATTCAGGTTATGCTTGCATAGTTAAGGGAAAAGTTCTGCTTCACCAGGTTGCTAAGTCTGACCAAGAAGAGGTGTATTCTCTGGGACACATACCCATCCCACCAGCAAGTCTTATGTATGTTTCAGTCAAGGTTTAAGTCCCTGGATCAGGTAGTTCTAATGCTATTTGTTTTGTAGATATGCAAAAGTTTCATCAGGGCAGGACCTCATGGATGCCTTGTATGCCAGGCGTAGATCACACCTCAACAACTTATAGGATATGGAGTACAGGAATAGGATTTTGAGGTGATCCATATATAACATGTTGTTTACTCCTTGTATTCTTTTTGTGAGGAACCTGGTTGGATGTCCCAGCTGTTGCATGTTCCTGGTCAGGTACATACTGTAGGGGAGTTGTACCCAATGATGACAACAGAACAATGACTTACTTGGACCAGAATGACATACTTTTGTTGATACGTTGAGAAGAAGTTATGTCTCCAAGAGAAGCACCAATATAGTAAGAACTGTCCAAAAATCAAGGCCAGTTATCCAGTGTAAATAGTCATGTTAAACTATCTAGCTAATACAGAGCAATGGAAAAACTTGGTAGATATATGGATAGTTCTGGAGTTTAAAATAATTCTAGGGTATGATGGTTGTATTATTAAAATGAATTTAGATGAATATTAAAGTTTCAATTTGATTTACACAGCCAGTTATATTCATAGTCTAGTGCTAAGGATAATTTGCATTGATCTGTGTAAAATAATTGGCATTATCTCATGAGTAATGTAAAAAAGAGGATGCAGAATATGGGGTATATAACTTCAAATGATAATAAAATAGCTACAGTGATTAGCATGCCATGTGGTACACAGAAGTTCTAAAGAAATCAGTGTAAACTCAAGTCTCATGGAAGTTAGACCACATCCTGTGTGTCTGTGTGTTATTTACTAAGCTTATGGCACAGCAAGAATTGTTATCCATGCTTTATCTATGCCGTCTGAATTTTCATTTTATTATGCACTTTGCATATTTAGACAGTGACAGTGCCATATGCCTTACTTTTCCTAGTGGTGTGCCATTTGAGGCAGTGTTTATGTGGCAAGAGGGGGCATAGCATCTGATATAAGGCTACACTGGTAGCAGGACTAATTACAAAGCATTTGGAACCAGTCTTTGCTTAAAATGGTTGGACTAAAGAACTCAAAAGGCATATGAAAGTCAATGTTGATTTAAGAAAATTATTGTTTAAACATTAGAACAGAATATCACCTGAAAGACATGAAACAGTTAAATGCATAACATTATGTATGCATTCAGGTCAGAGGGAATAGTATACAAGGCATCTATGCATCTATACATATTTTAGTAGGTGAAAATGCTTGGGCTTCTTGGAGGTACAGACAAATTCTTGTAAGATCTTTTTTACCAGTGTTACTCTTCGGCATTAAAGGTCTTTCACTACTTGTTTGTACTCCATGTTTGACTAATTCAAACAATGATTTCAGGCTAGCAGGAATCTATAACTTTTTCTGTAGATAAAAAAATCTTTATTTACAGATCTTGCAGCTTTGTTAAACTCTGCAAACAGATTGTTTTAGCTTTTATAACATACACTGATTATAAACTGACAACGTACTCCCCTGGATAGCCAAAAGTGATGTTGAGGAATCATTGTCACTCAGAATAGAGATGAGTTACCCAGCTTATAAAATCTGCACATTAATTGAAGCAATTCATGGCCAGTAATAAAAATTCAGTATAAATATCAACAATGACAGCACTCTGAAATATTTGTTTGTACATTTTTGGCATTAACATGAAAAAGGTTATACAAAATTAATGTGAATAATGCTTATACTGGCTTAAAATGACAGCCACGTTGGATTCCTTACTATATGGACCACTGACCAGTAAAAGTGAAAAATGTATACTGTTAATGCAAACTATCATGTGTTCAGCATTGCAGTTTCTGAAAATTGGAAAAAGTATTGTTTCCACACCTTTATTATTTCAATATTCATTAAAAAAACGTAGGGACATGAAACATTGCTTAAAGTATTACAGCCAACATAACATGCATACTATTAGCAATGAATTATGTGTTCAGAAATAGCAAGTACTGTTTCTTCAGCTGATCTTAATCATCCTCATCCCTGATGTATGTTCTTACTGGTTATGCCATGCCAAACTTGCAAACAGCTCAGAAAGACACTATTGTTCTTCCTTCACCTACTGTCTTTACTGGCTTATTATTTTGGGACATTAGACTTATTGTTCTGTGGTTCTAGATGTGCTTGCCTACACATTCTTGCTGATATTCTATTTCTGCAGATTGACACCATCTTGATCACAGATCATTCTTAATTCCCCTTGTCATGCTAGTACTACAGTTTACCTTGAGGCAGGTACAAAGAACTAGAGACTATCTTTCATGCCATTAACAATTTATGTCAGCCTTAGTATTTTATTTATTTTATTTATTTTACATTTGTTGACCGGGCTAGTCTGGCTGGATACATGTCCATTTTCAGCAGAGGCCCGAGGAGAAAAGCTCCACTAAATACTAAGTACATTACATAAAAAACCATTACTTCTAAGAAATAGCAAAATTTTAGAATTCAAAAAGACCATCCAGAGGGAAGGATAATTTTAAAGAGAGACATATACACCATATGCAGTTCATTACATATTTGCATTACATATATGCAATTACTTATTAGCAATTTTACATAAATTATGCATAGTTAGAATTAGAAAAGTTAAAAGAGGGGAGGAAGAGACAAAAATAGATAAGAAATGTGTAAAAGAAAAGGTTAATCAGGTGCACTGCAGGAACAAAGCCAATGGTTTAGGTAGAAAAGTTTAATTTTCTGTTTGAATAGAGGCAGGGATGTAGTCAAGGTAATGTCACTAGGTAAGAGATTCCAACTTCTACCTATAGTGTTAGTAAATAGAGAACCACCTGCTGTATTGTTTACCTTTATTGATTTTGTCATAATTCTACTAGAAGAGCGAAGTGAATTGAGATTGTTGTAAGGGATTAGAAGTTGAGAGATTATAGGGGTGTTGTCAGGAAGGTGTAGTATATTGTGGGCTATAGTGAGTTGAGGGATTATTAGGTAGTTTTGAAATTCGAGCCAGCCAAGTTGTTTTAGGTTTATACAATGGTGGGTCTTAAAGGGGTTACCAGTGGCGAAGCGAGCTATGTTGTTATAACAGGTTGCAAGTTTATTAAGATTGATTTTTTTAAGGTTTGTATAAATGGGGGAAGCATATAGGAGAGTAGATAGGAGATGAGATTGAGCAATTTTGGTTCTAGTTGCTGGGGTTAGAAAAGGTTTGATGCGATATAGGGATCCAATTTTTTTGTTAACAGCCTTGATGGTGTTGTTAATGTGCTGATCGAAGGAAAGATTATTGTCAATGGTTATACCTAAGAGTTTAGTGGTAGGATCAGGTGAGATGATGGTGCCATTGTTTGAAGAAATGGTAAAGTTTAAAGGAGGCAGTGGTAGGGAGAAGAGGAGAAGTTTGGTTTTTTTGGCATTTAGTAGGAGAAACCGTGTAGAAAACCAAGTTTCTACTGTGTTAAAGGTCTTTTGGGTCAATGAGGTCAGTTCAGTAGAGGAAGGGGCTGTGCAGATTAGGGTAGAATCATCTGCATATTGTATGCAGGTAGCTTGTGGGATAGCAGTCTGAAGGTCGTTAATAAAGAGGGAGAACAGAAGTGGACCCAGAATGGGTATATAATTTATTTGAATGTTGTGTGTCATCATCATCAGCAGCAGCAACCCCCCTTTTTAGCCATTTTCTATGTGGGGTCAGGGTATTACATCAGCTGTAGCCGTCTCTCTCAATTAAATGCCTTCTTCGACAGTCATGCCGTACTGTTACAGGTCTTCTCTCACACAATCCGTCCCTTTGCTGGAAACCATCATTTCCTCTTGTCTTCTTCTAGCCTATCGCAAATCTTCTTCACCAAATTTTCTACTTTCCTGCACAGGTACCTAAACCACCATAATCTGTTCTCTTTGACTTTCTCTGCTACTGAAACCACTTGTGTTTCTGCTCTGATGTTTGGATTTCTTTGTCTGTCCAACAGCATACCTCTTGCCACCCATTTCAGGCACTTCATCCCTATCACCTCAGGCTTCCACAAATGGTATGCCTGCAATGCCCTGATTTCTGTACCATACAGTTATACTGATTGCACGACTGCTTTGTACAGCTTCCTTTTCAGCTTCTTTGACATTCTTCTGCAGCAGCACCTTGAATTCTAGGTTTGATCACTTCATTCAGACCTCCCTTCTCCTCAATCATCCCTCCCTAGTATTTGAAGCTATCTTGTTCCACTATTTCTCCTTCTATCTGAATTCCCTGCTTCTTCTGATTTCCCGTATTTGCAGTCATTACAACTCTGTTATCTATATTCAGTTTCAAACAATGTGCCATCAGTTTTGCATTCCATTTCGCTATCCTTTGCTGAAGTTGATCAGAGTCTGCCTGTAATACATTTACATACAGCAACTTTGTTGATTGGTCCGCGATGGCCTGTTTACTAATGTAGCCTATGACCAGTATGTACAGCAGTGGGCTGAGAGTTGAACCCTGATGCATGCCATGTCCCATTGGGGTCCTCTCTGTGATTCCAAACACTGTCCATACTTGAGTCATTGGATACTTGTACATAGCCTGCACTAACTCTATCAATGTTTCTGGGACTTTGAACCACTGCAGAATTGCCCAAATCAGCTTTCTCCTAAATTATCCAACGTGTTGATCATATTTGCCCTGACCTTGTGTGAGCCTGTTGCGTTCCCTGTCTTTATTTTCCTGAGTGCTGTTCTTACTTCACTGTGGGCTGTATCTTGGGAAGTACAGCTTCTCTGGGGATTACTCCATTCACAAGCTTGATGTCCTGTGGACTGGTGAGCAGGTTGCTGCTGGCATTCCAAACGAAGGGTGTCTGATGACTTCTTCTTCTTTCAGCTTTTCCCAGTTAGGGATCACCTGTCCACTCATGACTGGCAGTGGAGTTTTACGGTGTCGAGTTGCCAGCCTGGTGCCCAACCTTCCACAAAAGGCACACACACACACACACACACACACACACACACACACACACACACACACACACACACACACACACACACACACACACACACACACACACACACACACCTAGGGCCAATTTAGAATGTCCAATCCACCTACAGCATGTCTTTAGGATGTGGGAGGAAACCGAAGCACCCGGAGGAAACCCACGTGACCACAGAGAGGACATGCAGACTCCACACAGAAGGCACCCCAGCTGAGAATCAAACCAGAGAACCTCTTGCTGTGAGGCAGCAATGCTAACCGCTGCACCACCGTGGCCACCCTAAAAAAAAAAAAAAAAAGATAGTCATCAAACACGAAGGGAGTCTGATGACTATCTTTTTTTATTTTTCTGTCTTTGCCTTTTTGTCATGCACCGAGTCACTTTGAAGCTGGTAGAGTGCCTCTGATGCCTTGCTATAGCAAGTGCTCGCTTGGCCTCTTTTTTATTCAGCCAGCATTCCTTCTTAGCCTGGTCTATCTTTTCTGATTCCTTCTTTGCCTGCACTCCTTAACTTCTTGGACTTCTGCATTCCACCACCAGCTTTCCTTATGTACCTTGTTTCCATACATAGCCTGGCCACATAACTATTCCATAGCCATCACACCTGCTGTTTTGAGGTGCTGCCATTCTTCTTCTGCTCCACCTACATCCTTTTCTTCCTGAGGTGCTATGTCCCTGAATATTTCCATGAACTCTTATGCATTCTCCCCAGCCAACTTCCAAGTCTTTAACCTAGATTGTGTTGACCTTAGAGCCTTCTCTGACCACTGCTTGCAGTTGATTGTGGCAGCAAGTGGTTTATGCTATGGGCTGATAGTTTCTGTTAGTGAAACGATATTGACTTTAGCAATCCTGAGCTCATGTTTGGCAAGTTAATTGATTTTTCCATGAAGCTTTCACTCAACAGAGCTATCTCTGGTAATCCAATCTAGGAAATGGATACTAGGCTATAGCTCATTGACCCATGACTAGGCTTTTATGTCAGGTGTGTACTGTCCAATGGGGGCACACAGACCTCTTCCACCCTAGCACCCTGGCATAGGTCAGAGTATACTGGGTCCTCATCCCACTTATCACCAGCAAATGCCCATGTACATTTTTGTTGATGACCAAATCACCTATTACCAATTTTTATGCCATTGAATGGCTGGCCCTGGCATGGGGCCCAGCCTGTCATGATGTCCAGTCTGTGATCTGTATTGTTCTAATTAGAGGATACTGAGCACCACAGCTTATGCCCAAAGCAGTGTGGTCTATGTCTATGTAACTCCTCCCATGATAGGTACCATCTAGGGTTCGCGCTGGTGCCCACAACTCCATTCTTAGGTGAACCTGAGGTGGAAACACCCAGAATGTTTTCAGAAGGTGGGAGAAATCTCATACAGACACAAGGAAAACATGCAAACTACATACAGTACCTTGCACATGGGGACAACACCTTAACCCTTAAGCCAGATGTTACGCATTCTTCTAAAATTTGCAGGGTTTAAATTGTCTATACTTTGTAACTGTATCTGACTTAGTTTCACTGTTTTCTGCAATTATGTATATTATGTGCAACAATGGTAATGACATTAACATCACAAAATCAATTCTCTATTTGACAAATCTCATAACAGGAGTACAACATTGTATATGTCTACTTAAATGTGTATATTGATAGGATTTTTATGGTCCTCTTGACCACTAGTCTGTGATTATTTCTATGTTACTTTGGTATCTGCATACACACATACATTTGTACATATATACATAAGTAAGGAAGAATTTAAATAAATAAATAAATACACCAAACATCTCTCTGATGGAGAAAAGCTTACACGTAAGTATCTTGACAATGTAAACAGACCGCACAAAACAAAATAAATGTTCTGTTATATGGCTTTGTTATGACTAGTAAGAACATGCTTCCATTTATTCTCTACATTATAAAGTTACTTGCTTTCATTTTGCATTGTCTACTGCCTAATTATATGCATTTTAAAATGCAAATGATTAAAACAAACTACTTTACGGATTTTGGCTAGTTAATCATAATGAATCCAAATATAGTCTTCTTTTTACACAAATGCTTAAAGAATAGCATAATTTAAATAAGACCGAGTGAGGGCTAAAACAGAGGCCAAAGAATGAGTGTCTGAATATCAGAGGAGAAATGTTGGAAGAAAAGCTACTGATGTAGAGGCAGGAAGATTCTTAGGGGTTAAACGGTAGATTCCATCTAGCTGAGTTGATCTCACTAACGCTGAACACCCTGATCACATTTTTCTATCAGAAATAACTGTCACTGTTATTTCTAAGTGTGCATCATTAGGATTTCATTTGTTTTGAGTCAATTCCTTTTTCCTCATGTTTGTGCAATTGTGGAAATAGTATATATAAGTATGCGAGTGAGGGTGTCTTGTCCCATACATGGGGTGCAAAAGGTTGCTTAGATTTAAATGCCCTGATCACTTGAAATCCGTGAGCTGGTTCATTACCAACTCATAACTTGATGAGTCTTATTGTAAAGCAATATACTAGCAGAGTAGATATTTAAAGAATACATGTGTTGTTTGCAAAAGAATAAACAAAAACTTCCAAACACTGATTAAAGAAAACAGATCTCTTCTGAGTAGTATCAGATGAAAAATGTTACAAATATGATTGTATAATGTGCATAGTTAAATGTTTTAATATTTTTTAATTGTATCCAGTAATGGAAATTTGCTGTGTATTTCACAGTACTGGTCTATGGTGTCTCATACAGCTGGCAGAAGATCTTCCAATGATTAAGCCTTGAAGACACTATATTTACAATAGATGCAAGACAGGCAGGACAGATGCTGTTCTTCGGTGACCCTTAAACCTACCTGCGACAGTATTTGTTTCAAATTAAGAATCACTGCTATCTTGATACTAGCCAGCTATAAAAAAATCCCATTTTCTTGTTATAAACTGGATAGGTATTACAGACTGCTCAAGCAGATATAGATAGCAGCCAAGTCAGATGGTCTCTCTGCTTGTCACCATAGGTTCATAGTTTCATAGGTAGATACTAGGCTATTGGCCCTAGGGCCTATACAATCCTAGCCAAAAAGGTACCCTGGCTTTCGCCACCCAAGAAAATTATTTTCCTGTGCCCCTGTCAAGCAGAACCACAGAAGTGATCCCCGGGGTGAATTTCTTATTACCCATCCAATCATCAAGATTTTTCTTAGTGCTAATGAGGAGCTCTGTTTGACATAGATAGGTAGTATGTTCCAGAGTATGGGAAGTCTCTGTGACAAGAATCTATCCCTCCAGCATGTTCTGTTTATTGTGGTGACAAGGTTTAGGTCTCTAGAGCATGTAGCTCGGAGGGATTGGGATTTCTTTAAGTGGAGCATGTCCAACAGCTCTGGGTTTGACATAGTTTTGTATGTTAGGCAGAGATCACCTCTGAGTAGGCGATATGTGATGGAGTAAAGCTGGAGTTTTTTTAGACGGTCTGCGTAAGGCATCTGTTTGAGGCCAGTAATCCTCTTTGTGACGTATTTCTGTGGCCTTTCCAGTTGTTGGAGATGTCTTGTGAGGTACATACCAAAAGGGGCGTTGTACTCTATAATTGGTCTAATGAGTGATGAGTAGAGGGGAACAATGACCTCTTTTTTTCTGGATGAGAAACCTTTTGTGATGAGGTGTGCCATGTAGAAGGATTTCCTGACTACTGTGGCAATGTGATTATCAAAGGAGAGACTACTGTCCACCTGTGTCCCAAGGTCTCTTATCACACTTTTGGTGTTAAGTAGACTACCGCCTATGTGGTAGTTCATGGGTACAGAATTTTTACCAAAGGGGATGACAATGCACTTTTTGGCATTGAGCTTGAGACCATGTCTTTGACACCAGGCATCTGTCTCAGTGAGGCCCTTTTGTAGGATGTCCACATCGTTAGGAGTTTCAATTATGGCTCCTAGTTTGCAGTCATCTGCGAATTTAGTTAGCCAAAGACCTTCTGTGTTAGCCTGTACTTCAGAGAAGTAGATACCAAACAGGAGTGGACCCAGGACTGAACCCTGTGGTACTCCACTTGTCACTGGTCTGAAGTCTGATTTGGAGTCTGCTACTTCACAGTGTGGGTTCTTTCAGTAAGCCAGTTGGCAACCCATCTTGTGACATAGGGATTTATACCTAGTTTAGTGAGTTTATCTATAATTCCAGAGTGGGGGATGGTGTCAAATGCCTTGGCAAGATCTAGATAGGCTGTGTGAACCACCTTACCCTCATCTATGGCTTTGATGACTACTTCAAAGAAGTCTATCAGGTTTAGGAGACATGATCTGCCTTTTACAAACCCAAACTGTGTGGGGTCCAGAGTTTGGAGATCTGCAATGTCTTCGTTTATGAGTTCCATGATGATACGTTCCATGGCCTTGCAGACGAGGCTCATCAGGCTAATGGGGCAGTAGTTCCCAGGGTCTGTTATAGCCCCCCCTTTGTGGAGTGGGATAACTGTCGCTGTACGCCATTCAATGGGGACAAAGCCTGAGGTGAGGCTATGATTGAACATAGTACTTAGGTGGGGTGCCAGTTCATTCTGTAGTTCATGTAGAAGGCAGCCTGGGATGTTGTCAGGTCCCATGGGTGCTGTGTTCTTGGCTTTGCAGAGTGAGGTTTTTACCTGTGCAGCCGTGATTACAGGAACTTTGCATTCTTCCGGTATAAATATGGGCCCTTTAGGGGGTGAGAGGGGGGTAAAGTTAGCACTAAACCTATCTGCCAGGATGTTGGCAATATCAGTTGGTTCTGTATATTTAGTGTCATTGTGCTGTAACTCAGAGCAGATCTGAGTGTTGCCATTGAGATTTTTGTCATAGCTATAGAATGCTTTGTGGTTGTCTTTAGAATTAGTGGCAATTTTGTTTTCATAACTAGCTTTGGTGGATTTTATGAGGGATCTCAGCTTCTTACTGAGGCTGACCAGGGAGTTCCTCCAATCATGGGATTTTACTCTTTTTTGCAACAGTTTCTTTCTTCTTTTGTAGAGTTTGTTTATGGCAGAAGACCACCAGATTGGCTTCCTTTTTTTGGAGGATAGCATCTTGGTTCTGTTAGGGATAGCATGATCCATGCACTCGTGTAAGTGCTTATAAAGTGCATTTGTGTAGGATTTAGCAGTCGTACCTCTATTGTCCATCTGCATGGGTGTCGTGAAGTTTGCCACTTCTGTCTTAAGAAGTGTGAAGTTGGCTTTGGAGAAAGTTTTTACAGTTGTTTTCCTAATTGGGGGTGGGAGCGGGATGTGGATGTATAGGGTGATTAGCTTGTGGTCGGATCTGACCAACGAGGAGTTGACCTCTGGTGTGGAACACCGGTCACCCATTTTGGTGATGACCAGGTCTAGGATATTGCTGCCCCTGGTGGGGGTGTGGGTAAGTTGATCCACAGCGTTGGAATTGATGATTTCCAGAAAACGTTGAGCAAAAGAGTTGTTGCATGAGTAGTTTTCCCAGTTAATGGTAGGGTAGTTGAAATCACCCATTATTAGAGTGTTGGGTTGTACCTTAATATTTTCCAGTGTATCAAGAAAAGAGGAGTGGGAATCCGGGGACATGGTGGGGGGGGTTTGTAGCAAGCTACAATCTGGATTGCGGTTTTGCCCAGAGTTAGTTGAACTTGGATAATCTCGGATGCATTATGCTGAGCAACTAGCTTGGAGGTGTGGATATCCTTAATGAATATGGACATGCCCCCATCTTTAGTGTTTCGGTCTGGGTTTGGTGGCTGAAAGGTGTGGTATGGATTATAGCTTAGTAATGCAGGGGTGCTCTCTGGAGCTTTGAACCAGTTCCTTGTCACTGCACAGATGTCCATGTTCTCCATTTTAAGGAGTGCCTCGAGTTAGTGCATTTTGAGGTTTAGACTTCTAGCATTGAGTAGCACTACCCTCAGATTTTGCTTGCTTGTACCTGTTACGGTGGTAAATTTGTTATTTGAACCTTGCCTAAAAAAGGCACTATAGGGGTGGAAAGAGCCTTTGCCAGTATCCGGAATCCCAAGGGCGACAGGTGCAGGCCATCTCTGGCAAAGCAGCGTGGTCTGTTGATCATGTCATCCCAGGCAGACAGATACTGGATTCCCTTAGAATGACACCAGAAGCTTAGCCAATTGTTAAAGTCAATCATTTTGTCCTTGTACTGTGGTGTCATTCTGGGTGATGGCAGGATGCTACTCAGGGCTAGGGTCATACTGGCCTGGGCTTCAAGATCAGAGAACTCCTCTATGTCTCTCTTCATATAGTCCAGGGAGGTACATCTCAGGTCATTCACACCAGCATGGACAATGACAGAGTCATATTTGTACTTGTTGTGGAGTGACCTGAGTGCATGCGTTATGTGGCGGATCCTGGCATCTGACAGGCAGCTGACAGTAACTTTTTCCTTGTTTAGCCTGGTGATTGGAACATCAGTGTGCCTGACTATAGAGTCACCTATGACTAGAGTGTTGGGTATGTTATACCTTATGGGCTGTAGTTGAGTGGCACACTGAATATGTGGGCTATGTGTCATTTGGGTTGTGTTGGGGAGTGGAGGTTGCTTGCATTTCTGCTTTGGAGGTCTCTGTTGTTTGGGCAGATTTGTACTGAGAGCCTCCGCGAATGTAGGTGTGTGTTTTGTGGTTCTGTGTGTGTGTTTTGGTGGTGTAGGTTTTGAGGGACTATGTGATGTGTGTGGTGTGGTGCAAGTGTTTACCTTCTCCTCTTGACTGTCTAGGCCAGTCTTTGGTGAAGAGAGCTTTGCTTCCAGTTTGGCTATATAAGTGCATCTCTCACAGGTCGTAGTGTTGGGTGGAAGGAGGAGAGGGTTGTCTGTGTACATGAGGCAACTGCTGCATTGTCCCAAGATGCCCAGATTCATCAGGTAGACAGGAGAAAACACTGGGAGCTGAACTTTAGACATGCCTGAATAGGTACTTATTTATTAAGTACTAAAAACTGTTTTCCTCTAGACAAGTGAGGAAAGTTGAGTGCTGTAGTAATTTGTAACTTATTTAGTGCTTACAATGAGTTCTGAACAAGTGCTGAGATCAAAGAAACAGATGAGTGCTAAAACTAAAAAGGTGGCTAGTTGTAAGGGAAATTTTGAAGAACAGACTTTATGGTGCCAGGAATAGTTTAACCCCACTTAAGTGTGGGGGGGGGGGGCTTAGGAGCTCACAAACAGTCCTGGACACAGCAAATCCGTATCTGACCTGCCACAGGAAAGGGGGGAAGCAAGCTTAGAATTTTTTTTCCCGTAAAGTGGAAATGGAGAAAGCTAGAACAGAAGTTAATTCAACGTTAAGAATCTGAGTGGGTTGGCCTTCACAAATGTTCTCTATTAGA
Source organism: Protopterus annectens (assembly GCF_019279795.1). Lineage (NCBI taxonomy): Eukaryota > Metazoa > Chordata > Ceratodontiformes > Protopteridae > Protopterus > Protopterus annectens. The sequence continues at coordinate 512,434,941 of NC_056728.1, read as the reverse complement.
TTGAGTGAACTAATGACACTAGACTGGGAGGAGTGTCACAGATCAAATATACAGTATGGTGGGCAACTGCAAAGCCACCAAGTATAAGAACACACAATACTAGGGAGGGTGGGAAAAATTACAGTTCCTAGCAGTAGCCACTAAATGAAAGTTTTAAACAGATCAAGGAGCAGACTCGAGAATGCTTTTAACTGTAACAGACAAAAATGCACAGAAAAGTTTGGATACAGCACTCACAAACAGAAAATACAACTCTCAGTATGAAAAAGCAGTTTACAGTTAAGTAATGTTAAAACAATATAAAACAGTACATAAATGCAGTGAAACAATAAAAAAAGCTTTATAACAGTGCAAAAATATAGTAGATCAACTGTATAGCACAATTATAAGTGTTTCAGAAGTGCAGTTCAGTGAAATAAGTGTAAGAAATAACTTAGCCTGCTCTTGGAATCTTAAGGAATTTCCACTTATGCAATGCAATCCAGAGCCTGATTGAAAATGTGGAGGTCGACCCATACTAGCAAACCATGACTTACAATCATCCTGATTCTGGTCAGATTACTAGGGCCGGGGGTTCTGGACCCTTAGTTTGGAAATAGAACTTTGTGCTACAGTAGAAAGTGGCTGCATTATTAACGTAGCATGTAGCTGCAGTTTAGAATCACACTTCCCACCTGCCAAAGTAACAATCCCTCCCAGGAGTGGTTCACTCATATAAACCGTAACTGAACTCACAGAAGCGCCAGCTTAATTTTTACACTCGTCACTTCCTCAGCAACTTACTACTAAGCTTCCAACATAATGTGCAAGATTATATTCTCCTGAAACTATGAAGAATGCAAAAGTTCAAGGTGAGTCCAACAGAAATCCCAGCAAAACTACCTTCAAAAGACAAAAGATAGTCAGCAAAACTTCACTCCAAAACACAACTTTCAAATTTTATTCTGTAGAATCAGAGATAAAGTGAAAAACAATCAGGAAAAATAGCCTAGAATCAAGGATAACTGAAATACTGACATCATTTATTTAGAAAGTTGTATTAATATGCATTTATGAAAAAAATGAGACTGTACATTAATGCAACTTTTAGTATTTTTATTAACTTAAACCCACACTGTTCTTTTACAAAAAAAAAAATATGCATGAAGTACAGAGAAAAATTCTGAAGCAAAATCAGGGATGCCTGACATACAACTGCTTACATTCAAGTATGTAAGAAGGCAGATCTAACCAACATTCATAAAGATGGAGGGAAAGACATTATGGTTTCCTGAATCTGTGAAAGCTCAGATAACATAACCAGACATGTAAATGATGCCATTTCTTGTTTCAACAAAGGAGTAACCCAAAAATGGTAGCTTTAATGTACCCCATTGGCACAGCAGTTAATGTGCCATGACTAAAGAGTACTGGACTACTGACAACTGTTACACCCATTAATAACAATGTAGAGTTAATGGCTACACTTTACAAACTGGAATGGATATCATTCAAAGTGCCGAACTGCAGACATGCTTAAATCATACTTCCAAGCATACTTAGTGAGCATGTGTGCAATTTTATGATGTGGTTACATAACTACTCACTAGTCACTCAATGCATCATATATGTGAGAATCCCTGTAAGCCCTTCTGTTCAAACTAAATGTAGTCGATTAATCCATACTGGCGTATCTTCCTCCAGGAGATGCTATCACTGACCGACCGTGTTATAACAATTTTTCTGTGTGTTGAACAAATACACTCACAAAACAATCCATAGTACTCAGAACTAATGTGCTAAGTTTGTTAAGTGATAGCTGTAAAAGTGATGTCTGATAGGGATAGTGCTTGTGAAAACTATGGATCAAAAAGCAGAAAACTGTATACCAGCAGTTATGTGACCTATATGAAATAGAAATAATGCTAGCTAAAGAAAACTACTTTAAAATTCAACTATATATGACTGAGGCAAGCTTTTAAAAATTACATCACCACCACTCTGGCCTCAGTTAAAGTACACATTTTGTCTTATTTATATTAAACATGTCTAGGATGTTGAAGAAAAACCTTCTAGAAGGGCAAGTGGAAACAAATGACAAAACCATAAAAACTTTAAAAGAGTTAACACTAAATGTTATTTTAGGATACAGGGATAAATCCCTGAGCATGATTTGGTGACATTAATTTAATTAGCAGGTTAAATAGGATTTGGAGCTGGCAGGAGAGGGAAAGTAATAGTGAGGATTTGCATGCTCACCTTTTTAGGGAGAGAAGTGATGAGGCTAATGTGCTGGTGGGACCCAAGCTGAGATGAGGAGAATGTGCTGGTGGGACCCAAGTGGAGATGAGGATTATGTGCTGGTGAGACCCAAGTAGAGATGAGGATTATGTGCTGGTGGGACCCAAGCTGAGATGAAGTAATCTGCGGTGGGACCCACGCTAAGATGAGGAGAATGTGCTGGTGGGACTCAAGTGGAGATGAAGATTATGTATTGGTGGGACCCAAGCCAAGATGAGGCTAATGTGCTGGTGGGACCCAAGTGGAGATGAGGATTATGTGCTTGTGGGACACAAGATGAGATGAGGTAATGTGCTGGTGGGACCCAAGCTGAGATGAGGACAATGTGCTGGTTGGACCCAAACTGAGATGAGGAGAATGTGCTGGTGTGACCCAAGCTGAGATGAGGACAATGTGCTGGTGGGACCCAAGCTGAGATGAGGAGAATGTGCTGGTGTGACCCAGGAAAAGATGAGGTAATGTGCTGGTGGGACCCAAGCTGAGATGAGGACAATGGGCTGTTGGGACCCAAGCTGAGATGAGGAGAATGTGCTGGTGTGATCCAAGACAAGATGAGGTAATATGCTGGGGGGACCCAAGCTGAGATGAGGACAATGTGCTGGTGGGACCCAAGCTGAGATGAGGAGAATGTGCTGGTGTGACCCAAGAAAAGATGAGGTAATGTGCTGGTGGGACCCAAGCTGAGATGAGGACAATGGGCTGTTGGGACCCAAGCTGAGATGAGGAGAATGTGCTGGTGTGACCCAAGACAAGATGAGGTAATATGCTGGGGGGACCCAAGCTGAGATGAGGACAATGTGCTGGCATGACCCAAGATGAAATGAGATAATGTGCTGGTGGGACCCAAGCTGAGATGAGGACACTGTGCTGGTGGGACCAAGCTGAGATGAGGAGAATGTGCTGGTGTGACCTAAGACTAGATGAGGTAATGTGCTGGTGGGACCCAAGCCACATCTTTGTAGTCATAAAGGAGACCTGGGCTTGAAAATGCTGAAGACCTAGGCAAGACGGCAAGTTTAATAGGCATCACTGACTGCATTTCATTACCTGCCTAACTTATTAATGTGATATCAACATGTACAAGTGGGTAGGCCCATACCCACACTGGCCAGCCTCTGTAGCAGCAATGATGACCTCCCAAGCTCACCAACCTCCTACAGGATGCTCATCATCACTGACATAAGACCTGTTGAGTCTGGCCTAAAGTAGTTAATTCATTACCTTCAGTGGGATTTTGTATCTCCTGACAACTGCAGAGTTCATAATTAGACAGCTTTAACCTGAGCTAGATTACAGAAAATGCAGTTTTGCAATCTGCCTGTAAACAGCTAACCAAATTGATTTCTTTCCAGTGAATGTTGGGCACTGTAAGATCAACAAGATAAATTATTTTTAAAAGGTAACAAAAATGTAAAATTTTTCTTCTTTTTTTAAAAGGTAACTGACAGCTCTCTCTCTCTCTCTCTCTATATATATATATATATATATATATATATGTATATATATATATACAGGTGTGCCATTTAATGTTGCACAAAGTCCTACTGCAGTTATGTCCATACTGTACAAGCTGACGTAAATGCAACTGGCCATTGTGTAGAAGAACATTAAGTGAGCACCCAATACTTCACTTAATGAACACTCTGCTTAACGTTCTGTTCTATACCCATCTGTGTGTATATATATATATATATATATATATATATATATATATATATATATATATATATATATATATATATATATATATATATATATATATATATATATACACATATAAAATCATAATAATTATTATTAGTAGTAGTTTTAATACATACAAAATATAAGAGCCTTTTGCCTTGAGCTATAAAATTAACTGGGAAGTAGTGCATTCTTTCTTGGTGCTTTTCGCCCCAGGCCTCCCATGAAAATGTGTACCATTGCCCAGATGGATTTTCCCAGTAAAAAAATGTCAATGAATAAATAAATGAAATACATTTAAGAGGGGTTTGTTTCATTTGTTCAACCACACCTGAAGCACCTTTTCATTTATTTTCATGTAACGGCCATACCTCCTTATTGTGCTATGACTTTGCTCAGAGATGGCTTCCTTAATCCACTGTCTGACCAATAAGTGATAGATAAACTATGAAAAGGTAGGTCATGAGGCACAAATGACTTTATTCTGAGTATAATGCACTGCAGTGTATATGTTATCCGTTGTCACTTACTATGCATATTTTTGTGGATATTAATGTTTTCATAAATGAGTTGGCTACTTGCTATTGAGGTACAGTGCTTGAAATCTCATGGTTGTACACAGAAAATGCTCTCTCTCTCTCTGTCACTACATAATGCACTATACTAAAACATTCTGCTTTCTTTGTTAACTACACATATAAGCATTGTGTCTTTCGGCTTTTCCAGGTTAGGGGTCACCACAGCGGAACTCCAGTCAACTAATGATTGGCAGTGGATTTTTACATGCCGAGTTGCCAGCTCTGAAGCACAACCTTCAACAAAGGTATGCCCATTCACGCATGTCTCCATGCAGAAGATGCTCTAGCTGAGAATCGAACCGGTCAGCATCTTAATGTGAGGTGACAATGCTACCGCAGCACCACCACCGCAGTAAACTACACATATAAGCATACATCTTCATACTTCTCTTCTCAAAATTTTTTTTAATTTTTCAAATACATTTGAATGAATTCCATAGCATTTATACATAACATCTTAAATAACTATATACACTATTTACATTAGCCTGACACTGTAACCAATCTTAATGTATACAGTTACTTTATAAGTATGTCCAATCCATAATCAGAGTGTCTGAGCTATTATTATGTAGTGTCAATCAACGATAAGACTTTTCCCCAAGGATTCTTGATAAATGGCTTTGGATAAATTCCAAAATGGCTTAATTTTAACACAATCAAATAAAATGTGGTTCCAATCTGCATTGTGTACTTGCTCACATCTCTAACATATTCCTTTTATGGAAGAACTAATTTTACTGATTCTTTCTGGGGTTAAGAATGCTCTGTGCAAGCATTTCCAATTAAACACTTTCCAGTAAAGGATGTATATTTTATCAATAATAAGATATTTGTTTTAATATCGTCCATTAACTGTATTGAGCATCCTTTTGTTATATATTTCCAATATGAGGTTTTGGGTGTTGTTTTATAGTTTATCAATATTTTGTAAAATTTCAAAATACTGTTTCCCATGTCAAAGTCATTATATATGATTTCATATATGTGTTTTGTAAATTTAGGTATTTTTTAAATGAAGAATTGTTAATTATTCTAAATAAATCTTGCAAATATGACAGAATACTCTGTAAAGTTAGGTAGTCCTGTTGTGGAATTATGTTTGTTGTTTTTATTATTTGCATATCTAAAACTTTTAGTTCTTTGATACACTGGAACCAACAAACAAACCCTTTCTGTTCCCAGGAATTAATAATTTCTCTGTATATTTTATGTGGAAAGTTCTTTGTGACTATAAATGGTGTTAAAAGATCAAACCAGATTTTTAAATCTATATTTGCATTAATAATTTTCCTAAATGAGTCAATGTAATAATTAATCATACAAATTTTAGTGGGTCTAGTTATGTCATATTGTATACTAATACATAATATGTGCCATGGCAAATTGATTGTTTTTATCTGTTATTTGAATTTTTTTTTGTAACTCAAATTAATTTATTGGCATTACAATTAGTAATTCTTCCAGTTTGCAGAGTAATTTGGACTTATCCAGTCTGAGATTGTTTTAGATATTGATGTTTTTATATATGTTTATATATCAGGAAAGTTTAATCCTCCCTGTTTCCATGGTCTGATATGATGTATTAAAGTTATTCTGTTTCTTTTGGGAAGCCATAAAAATTTTATTAGGTATGAATTTATTTCTTTAAGTATATTCCTTTCTGGTAACAGTTGTATTGCCAAGGCTATATATATAGGATCTTGGGCAGTAAAACCATTTTTATTAACTGTAGTCTATCTTCAAATGTTAATATTATTTTATTCCATTTATCCACAGAGATTTTAATTGTATTGATGATGTTATTGTATGTTTTGAGACTAATTCATTATTATCCTTGCATAACTCAATTCCTAGATATTTAAGGTAGATTCTTGTTTCCCTATGATGTGATCCCCCTTAAGTCTGCAGTTCTTTTTTTATTCAAAAATAAACATTTTGATTTATTGAAATGGAATCCTGAAGTCATGTGAAATTTGTCAATTAATATATCAATTATTCTAATGTCTCTTTTGTATTAGATAATGTTAGTAATATGTCATCAGCAAATAGCATTACTTTAGAACTGTATTGCTCATAGGTTCATAGGTAGGTACTAGGCTATTGGCCCTAGGGCCTATATAAGCCTAGCCAAATGGTACCCTGGCTTTTGCTACCCAAGAAAATTATTTTCCTGTGCCCCTGTCAAGCAGAGCCACAGAAGTGATCCCCGGGGTGAATTTCCTATCTCCCATCCAATCATCAAGATTTTTCTTGAAGAGTGCTAATGAGGAGCTTTGTTTGATATAGACAGGTAGTTTGTTCCAGAGTATGGGAAGTCTCTGGGACAGGAATCACAACCTTCAGCATGTTCTGCTTATTGTGGTGACAAGGTTTAGGTCCCTAGATTGTGCAGCTTGGAGGGACTGGGATTTCTTTAAGTGAAGCATGTCCAACAGCTCTGGGTTTGACATAGCTTTGTATGTTAGGCAGAGATCACCTCTGAGTATGCGATATGCGACAGAGTAAAGCTGGTGTTTTTTGAGATGGTCTGTGAAGGGCATCTGTTTGAGGCCAGTAATCCTCTTTGTCATAAACATCTATTCCTTTGATTTTTATATTGTTATGAATTGAATCTGCCAATATTTCAATAGCCAAAGCAAATAGAATCGGTGACATGGGACCTCCTTGTTTAGTGCCTTTTGTTATATGTATAGATTCAGAGGTAAAAGAACCTAACTTGACATACGCTAAATTATTTGTATATATATTCTTTAGGAGATGAACAAATGATGCAGGAAATTCAAATAGCATTAGGATTTTGAATAAATAGTCCCAATTTAGGGAATCAAAGGCTTTTTCTATATCGGAGTCACTTTGAGTTTTTCATTATTTTCTTTATTAACAAACTATTAGAGAAATTATCCTTTTAATATTGTCATGTGTGTGTCTATGATATATAAATCCAGTTTGATCAATGGGCATTCCTTCATTGAAGGTTGAACGTCGAGCTGGCACCTCGGCATTCGTGAAAATCTACTGCCAATCATTAGCGGACCGGAGTTCCGCTGTGGCGACCCTTAACCGGGAAAAGCCGAAAGACAACAACAACAACATAGTGATATTTTCATTCTGTTAGTTAATATTGTCATAATTATTTTATCATCATTATTTAATAATGATATAGGTCTATATGAGGTACAGAGGTTTGGGATTTGTTTCCTTTAGGATTGGTGTGATTAAGGAATATCTCCAAGAGGGTGGTATTAAAGCTTGTGACTAAATTCCTAATAGAGTTTTATGGAAGAGAGATAGTAACCTTAAAGGAAAAAGTTGATCTATTTCCATAATTATGCCATGTATACCTGGAGCTTTATTATTTTTACCTTCTTTTATTGTAAATGTAGTTTCTTTGTAGGATATGAGTGCTTGCAGATCTAGTTTTAATTTTTCTGGTATTTTTTTATATTAGAACATTTTTCATCTAGACTTAATTGATCGATATGCATATTTTCTTTTTGGAAATGTTCCATATAGTGATTTCTATAGGCATCAAGAATGTCACCTATATCCAAGATATTTTTCCCTTTCTTTTCATGGAAGATACTTTTAATGTTATTAGCTTTTGATTGTATTTTGTTTCTTGTGGATAAATTATGTAGATATTTGGGAGAAGTAACCAAGGTATTAATTTTAGGTTTTTATAAAGCTAAACTAGTTTATATGTTAGAAATTCATTGTATTTATTGTTTAATACTTCTACTTCCTTTTTCACCTCCAAATGATTTTGATTTTTTTCAGCGTTTACTGACAAAAGTTTGGATTGTAGATCTAATAATTCAGAATCCCATTCTCAGATATTTTTGTACCAAGTTAGGGTTTTACCATACATGTAAGCCTTTAATGAGTCCCATATCATTATTTTATATATCTCTGTGGTGTAATTAATGTCTAAGAAGAACTGTAATTCAGATAATAACCAGGGTTTGAACTCTTTAATTTTAGTTATATATGCTGGAATTCTGGAGTTAAAGATTAATGGTTTGCCCCTATTTTGAAGTTTTATTATCAATGCATTGTGGTCTGAAAAGGGGCAGGGAGTGATTGATACATTAATGATTTTAGAGTGTAAGTCATGGTCAGCAAATATTTTATCTATTTTAGTTTGGGTACCTAATCTGTGACCTTGATGGGAAAACAACAAAGATTTATCTTCTTTAAATTTGAAAGTATCTGCAAGATGAAATGATTCTACCCACTTGTTTACAGCTTTTGATACAGCAGATGTATGCAGTGGTCTTTTATTTGTAGTTTCAGAAATATCAAATATACAGTTAAAATCTCCTCTCAATAGTAAGTTGCCTTTATAATTATTGGAAATGAAATTCAAGTGTTTTTAACAGTTCCTGTTACAATGCCTGGGAACCAGTATAGATCGGCTAGGGTCCATATTCTGTTATTATAGTTAACTATTACTAATGCCATAAGGCCTTCTTTATCTTCATACTTATAAATGATTTCTGGGTTAATCACATTGTTTTCCATAAAATATTTACCCCTTTTGTCTTTATCTAATAAGTGGATTGCGCCAATATCATATATTCCTTAGGATTCCATTTGTAATTGTCATTTGTTTTGAAATGAGTTTTTCGAAGGAAGACAATTTGTGCTTTGTTCAATTGTAAATATTTCAATAGATTTGATCTCTTGCTAGGATTGTTTAAGCCATTGATATTTAAATATAATAAAGTTAAATCCATCTTAGGTTATTTAGACTATGTATTTTTTGTTTTATTGTGACTATTAAACATTTTCCTCTGATAACTATAAAGTATATGTTTGAGCTTTTAAAGGAAATTATAAATTTTATACTTTGAGTGTTTACCAATAAAGTTTGTTCAGGCATACTAAAAATGTTTTTATGAAATAATAAATTTAAATTAATAAATCTATCCCCCGCCATGGAATGAAAATCATTCCTAATCTGATGGATAAACCTAAATCCATCAGATTATCACTTATACCTTGACAATCCAGAACATCTGAGCTTCATACATTGAATTATCATATGGTGAATATTTGTAATAGGAATAAGCAATATTTATATTATTTTGAACAGATATAATACTATTGCAGATTAGGCAGAATTCTAATACAATATAAATGCCTACTTATTGTATAAGCAATTAATATTTACATGAAAGATTGACGACAAGCAATTCAAGTAGAATGTATCATATATAAAGCCTCAGAAAAAGATTATAGCACACAGTTATTTAACATATTCACCCTTATTGATGAAGTCTATCAAAACATTACTTAATATAAATAGAGGATAATAATATTTATACCTAATGTTTATAATACAATGTATTTTACTGGATATATCAGAAATTATATTTCATTGTTTGCCACATTTAATGCCTAATACCACATAAGCCCACATCAAATTTCATCCCTTAAATTTTATAATCTCCATGTATACCCCACTCCCACTTGTTAACACCACCTATCAGCTGCCTACAATAAGAGTATAATTTGATAATTTCTTTTCTTTTGTAAGGGTATACATATGTACATGTATTAAAGTATACACAAATGGTCAACTAAAGATGGACCCCCTGCCATAAAAAAAAAAAAAATATATATATATATATATATATATATATATATATATATATATATATATATATATAAACTTAATAAATTGTGATAACTTTCTCCTTTTCACTAAAGTGCCTATTGTATATTGTACTTTATTGTCTCTAGATATTTCTGTTAAATTCTATGTAAAACTGACACTGTACCTGTCAATGTTGTTCTTGTTTTATTGGAGCTTTTCTCCCCAGTCCTCTGCTGAAAATGGGCTCACACCCCGACGGACTATCCCGGTCAACAAATGTAAAATAAATACAAATTTAAGTAATCACTTTGTTTGTTGCTAACTTACTTAAAGCATCAAGTTTGTTTTATGTGAACATTGATGAAAGTTAGCGCATTTTAATTATCAGTGCATCCCTCTTCCCCCATTTCCTACACATAAGGATTTTCATATCTGTCATTTTTTATTATAAAATGAGTGAAATTATAGGTTAAAAATAACAAATTCACTTATTGTGATTGATTACAAGTTCCCTTTCCATATTCATAAATTTCCATTTTATGGCATATACTGAAAGTTTTTAGATTTAAATGGCAACATTCTATTTTGTATAACCAGCAAAGGTTAAACTGAGTGATTAGATTATTGTCAATTTAATACTATTTGTTCAGAATGTGATTGTTACATGTTGTGACATTCCTAGTTCAGGCTTCTATTGTTTCCCTTGAACAACTTTGTCACTTTGATGTCATGTATAAAACATTAGTTACCTTAAAGCTTAAGTGTTATGTATGGTCAAGATGGGTTACAAAACCACAATTCAAGTTAAAGCAATTATATGACTTGTTATGCACACTTACTTATATGACAAAATCATCATGTTTCCCTTTGATGTTCAACATAGTGTATGTCATTTATGACAAGCTAAAACAGTAGTGTTATTATACACAAGCCCATGTTATTAAACTGTCTATTGTCAATTTAATACTATTTGTTCAGAATATGATTGTTACATTCGATGACATTTCAAGTTCCAGATTCTATTGTTTCTCTTGAACAATTTTGTCAATTTGATGTCATGTAGAAATATTAGCTACCTTGGTAACTGCTTTAGTATGATATATGGTCAAGATGGGTTACAAAGACTGCAATTCAAGTTAAAGGAATTACATGCCTTGTTATGCATAATTACTTATATAAGAAAATCATGTTTCCCCTTGATGTTCAATGTAGTGTATATCATTTATGACAATTTAAGACAGTATTGTTATTATACATAAGCCCATGCTATTAAATCCTGTCTTTAATATCTAAATTCAGCAGATTGCTTCATCTTATATGACAATTATATATTTTATGTCTAGATTTACTAAAACCATACATTACATAACTATTCTGTGTGTTTTTTTTTTTTTGGCTGTTGCTTATTTATTTGAGAGATCACAAGCTGTAATACCTATTCTTATTATTAGCTCCTTCCAATCATGTTTATACAGTCAATAAACTTTAAATTATGAGACCCTTCTAGTTTAGTATTTGTTATAAGTATATTTCCATCCTTGCATATACACATAGTACTTCAAGCATGGGCAAAAATGCCCATCCAGTTTTGCCAGAATTCCATTCAGTAGTTCATGTGGTGTGTTTCCAGGCTGTTCTTAAAATATCCAAACCAATATTTGTCCTGTTCCATTTTACCAGCCTGTTCCATGCAGTGGCCACTCTGCCAGTGACCACTCAACACACCTTCCATTCCCACAGATATTTCCACAAAGGAAATCTGATGACTCTCTAGCACTTCCTGGCAACCCCAAACACCCCTAAGATTGGCTACCCCCATGGGCCCAACACATCTGAGCAAGTTCACCTCCAATACCACTGCAAAGGGTACTGCACAAGACCAAGTGCTCTTAGTCTTTCACAATAACTCAGACTTCCACTCTTATGTAAGTCCTTAATGTGTTTGGACCAAAATACATTTTAAATATAAAATTGCGCTTATTATTTTTTTTAATTTAATTTTATTTTTTTATCAAGAATCAACTTAATGAGCAAAACAAAGTGTTGGGAGACCATCAACATGTGTACATCTGATTTAAAACAGCCCTTTTATTATATATATATTGAAAACCGAAAATATTGCTGAGAGTCATCTAAGAGGATCCTCAGAGCTATTAAGCATTATCGTCACTCTGTCTCCATTACCATAGCAACCTGGGAGCTTCTGTTTCTGTCAGTGTTTCTGTGTACTGCATACCAGAGGCTCACAATGCACCTAAAGCAAAGCTTCACTTCATTGCAACTTTAAGCCTAAATTCCCTCCCTTTCAGCAAGGCAGCAGCCAGGAAAAGAATGTAGAGCAAACAGATAAAAAAAAAAAAAAAAACCCTCCAAAAAAGCCGCCACAACAAGAGATAACACATTCTTCCAGTCTTCCCACCTCTCACTCAGCAGATGTATAAACAAACTATTCTCTTTCAAAATAGCCCAAATCACAGTTTTATCTACCCCCTTCCCCTGGATCCAGACTTAAACACCAAATATCTCTTCCTAATACACAAGCATCAGTAAACCTCAATCACATGCTGCAACCCACAGCTTTCCAGAGACAAAAATGGCAACATACAACAGCTGCCAGACACAGCTGCATCCACACACACCATGTCAGGCTTAATCAAACATCACTCGAGGCTATGATACCTGCCATAATTGATATTAACTATGTTTAGACAGAATAATGACATTTGTACTAGCTGCCAGACACAGCCCCATCCATGCACACCATATCAGGTTTGATCAAACAGCACTCGAAGCTATGATACCTGCCATAATTGATATTAACTATGTTTAGACAGAATAATGATGACATTTGTACTAAGAGCTTGCTACTATTATTTAACCAGGATATAAACAACATTTCTAAATCATACTTTAACTGAAGAAGGCATTAGTCTCCATGACAGCATATTTTTTTCAAAACACTCTACTGTTACTGCTATTATATATGAAGTTAATTTGTTACATTTGAGTCTGAACTCTGATGAACAGTACCTTGTTGAATTAGTTAATTACTTACTTAAATTATTATAAGTAAAAACAATGAAAAATGAACAACATAAGTATTTAGTGAGTTCAAGTAGGGGAATAGAAACTTATATGTTTATATTATATGTTGCTTTGTTTGGCTTATATATAATATAAATAGTAACCCATCTTGACCTAAGTTTCTTTGTGAAGAATTACACTCTTTGAACATTCTGAATAAATCATTATTGTTTCTCAGTTGTTTAAGAAACCCTCCTTATTTTTTTTTTTTAAATAAGAACAGATGACAAGTGATGTATCATATCAGCTGATACTTTGAGAGATGTAGTTGTAAGAGTTATTTTTTGGAACAGCTATCATGGAATCAGTTTTTTGTTTCTTCTTTCTAGCATCAGTCCAAGGATTTGTTTTTAAGAGTAGGGGCCATCCATTACATTTCTTGTGGGATAGACACTACGTTGTTGTTTTTTATGAATATATTAGCTTCTTCTAATAATTAAAGGTTCTCATCTCATTGGCAGAAAGTATTTTTATCTTGGCTGAAAAGGCCAGCTGTGCTTTAATGTTGTTTTGTTTCAACAGTTTTATTATTGGCCAGGTTTTTTTCCTTTGTTCTAGTATACTGGAAGAATAATCATTGTCAAACCTTATCAGGCTTTGATTGTATTTTAAGGGTGATTTTCTCCAAATAGATTTTAATATTAGTTACTTGCCCAGAAATGAAAGAAATGTTATAACTATGGATCTATGACAAGTATTTGTTGAGTTAGAATTAGGTTTCCTCAATGATCTATGCTCCCTTTCAATTCCAAATGAAAGTCCCTATTTCAAGTCTAATAATTCAGGAATCCAGGTTGTTAAGAATGAAATAACGACTTCTCCTTCAGTGTTTTCAGGCAGACCAAAGATCCTTATGTTGTTTCTCCTTTCCCTGTTTTCTAAGTCATCTATTTTGTTAAGCAGCCATGTATTCTGTTTAAGCAGAAATTCTTTTTGGAATTCTTCCTCTTCGAGTCTCCTTTCAATGTCATTTAGAGAAGTCTCTATATTTGTTATTTTTGTATGGTGTTGCTGTAATAGTTCCTTTAGAGTATCAGTCTGTGTTTCAGAATTTAATTTGAGGTGTTCTAAGTCATTTTTAAAGCCATCCATTTTCAAAGATAGTTCCTGTAAGGTAGATGTCATCAATTGCAGTTCTTTTTTGAAATCGGTATTTGGATGAGAATTCCTTGAGTTCTTCATATTCAGTGATTAAATATGTCTCCAAGTTACTTGGCAGGAAAATTTGTATATCTCCACTAAAATTGATATTTATGTAGTTTAGTAGCTTATTTATAGATTTCTGATGGTTTAAACTTGAAAATAATAAAATGTTTCTATATTATTATACTAGTTTATGGAGCTCTCAAAATTCACTATTCTCAGTTGGCCATCTAGGCTCCACCCCATGTTCATATTTCTGTAAATATATCAGAATAGGTAAATAAAGAATTATTCATAATCATATAAAAGTATAAGTCAGGCTGAGTAAAAGTGCATCTGATTTTATGCATTGATGTTTAATTTTGGTATATGAAATACTGTTTACTGATATGTAGCCAAATATAAGACTCGAGTATTTTGCAGTATAATACATTACTTTGTTCATGTAAAGACTTTAATTAGCTTTCAATATGTCTTGTGTTGTAACTCAATAAGAAATAAACTTCCCAAACACAACTTATCAGGAATTCAACTTGTTGAAAAAAATAATGTATTCATGCCTACTGCACCGTATCTACTGTCACACCAACATGGCAAATGTAAATATGTGAAAACAGCTATAAAAATAAAAAAATGAAGACGTGCAGGAATCTGTCTAGTTCCACCCCCACCAACATGAGTACTGAAAAAAGAACAGAAAAAATTAGTAGACTTAAACCTTCATTGATGAGCACAGTCACAATAATTTTCCAAAAATCATGAAACTCAGGTAATGTTCCAAAGCAATAAGCCCTTATTCATCATGGACAATTTTTGTTACCGAGGATCACTTGTCTGTGATGAATAAAGGTTTGTTGCTTTGGAACACTACCTGGGCTTCATGATTTTTGGATATTATTGTGACTGAGCTTATCAATGAAGTTTTAAGTCTACTTATTTTTTTGTTTGTTTTGTTTTTTTGTGAAAATAACTCAGTCATTGCTGCTTCTCAAGTAAAAACAGCACCAGTTGTGATTGCCTTTAGAAAACAGTCATTAAAGAGTCCAACATCAGCTATCTAAACTTGATTAGATAGAACATCATCCAGTTTGCATTGAACTAGGCATAGGAATGTCACTTTTTATACAACATTTGCTGTTCACAAAATATTTATTAGTTTGGTGTGTGCTATTTTTATTTAATTTAAAAAATGACAGGGATTATAAAGATGCAAGAAGATTGGAAGTGGCATGGCATTACACAGCTACTAGGTGCCAATGAGACAATTTACATTACACTTTACTGACTTTACAGGTAATTGCTGAACTAATCACAGCATTGTTTACTGAATTATAAACTTGACGTATTACTATTTATCTCCGTAGATCCTTTTTTTTTTTTTTTTACTGAGGCTGACTATTACATAGGTGTTTATAACAGAACAATATGCAAAATATACCTCTAAAATTAAAACACTCATAAAAATAACAGATAGAATGTTCGGCTTTTCCCAGTTAGGGGTCGCCACAGTGGAACTCCGGTCCACTAATGATTGGCAGTAGGTTTTTTACGTGCTGCGTTGCTGGTACTGACGCACAACCTTCAATGAAGGTATGCCCATTCACATGTCTCCACACAGAAGATGCTCTAGCTAAGAATTGAACAGGACAACATCTTGCTGTGAGGCGACAATGCTACCGCAGCACTACCACCGCAGTAAAAATAACAGAATACTTTTCATAAATACAGTAATACTTCTCAAGGTGGGCGCTACAAGGAAATAATTGCAACACTGTTGGGGGATTGCTATTTCTCTATAATGTGCTTGCATGATCCAATCATCTCTGCTAAAATTTCTTTGGTCACTTTTTGCCCTCTGCATGAGTATGTGTTTCTTTGTGGAGTAATGACTCTGGATTTGTTTTCTTTCTTACTTCCACTGTTTGATGGGGTTAGCTTTGGCTCCCCCTGCAACTTTACAAAAGAATTCAAGGAGTATCAGTTAATAAATGCATAAATTAATGAACAAATGAATGAAAAGATGAATGAGTGACAGCAAATGATTTTGTATAAGAATTATTTTACTGCCACCGATACTTGCAGCCCTTAGATAGTGAATTACCTGCAGAAATAGCCTTTCTTCAAAACTGAATCCCTTGAAGAACACGTCTTTGCTGCAGTTCATACATTATCATTTTAGATTCTTTTAAGCAAAGAATGAGCTATGGTGCTTAGACATAAATGCTGCCTTAGATATGCAATGCTATAGCATTATTTAGGGTCTCAGTAAATGTCCAAGTACTTCAGCCTTTTACATAATGATAGGCTTTTAGTCACAAGCAGTCTTTGTTCTTTTAGAGGCATGTGTTTTGTTTGTTTGACAGGGTCTTTGACCTTCTCACACTGGACCTTGGAAAGTCTTTCATTTATAAGCCTGCTGAAAAAGAATAATTGATCAACTTGTGAGATGAGAAAAGATAATGGAGTATGTATAAAGGAACAAAGAAAAGATAAGTGATAGCTACTCATAAAACAGATGCTGAGAATTAACAGGGCACACTGTGTATAAAGATAGCTTAGAATGCATTAAGAGAATATATTTTACAATTCATATATCTTAAGAGCATATAACATACCTATTCTGAGGAAAGGTAATTTATGTAGCAGTAGAAGATGTGTGGACATGTTAAAAGAAACAACACTGATAACTGCTTATAGCCTATTCTGAAAAAATAGAGGTCAGCACGCAACAAATGTACACACATAAAACACTTTCTTGACATTAATACATGTTTTGAGTAACATTAGCAAGACAGTCGTTAGACTTGTCAAAAAGGTATAAATCAGTGTGGGATGGAGTTCTTCAAAAATTTGTAACACGTCATCTCTTATAATAATTATAATGTATTTTCTTAAATCCCTGCAGTATTTTATTTGTATATAAGTGGATTAGACAGTAAGAATCCAGTTCAATCTAATCAGGTCACCAAGCAAACATAAATTACAACATCACTGTACATGGTATAGTAACAGCAAGTAGCAATATGTGAACCACCCTAGTTTGTATAAATGAGCATTAAAACTAACAAAAAATAACTACAGTATAATGAAATTTTCAGAAATGGATTCAAATCAGCAGATACTGAAATAATATTAGAAAGGGCCAATCTAAGCATTTCAAATTGAGGGCATTATATTATAGACAATGTAAGGCTTAATGCTGCTATTATTCTTTAGTAATCCAGAATTAATGCGATGATACTATTAATTCAATTCAGTTTTTGTTTTGTGTGAATATCTTTTAAGTGAGCTATAATCATCAGAATGATCTAAAATTGTAATTTATGTTATGCAATTAAAATAATGACATGCATTAACAGCAGAACCTTGAGTATTATCAAGAAGGATGGGGCCAATGACATTATTAGTGCATAAGTTTAATTACAATTTTACAAAGAAAGTCATTTAACAACTTCTTAAATCAGCTTAGAGTAGGTCTCCACAAAAACGTTCAAAGTAATAGAATCTATAGTACCTGGGCCTGAAAGTTAAAGAATATGTGCTCAGATCATCCTAATCATATATTTGCAGTCAACACAGTCACTCAGCAGCTGAAATGAGAGAACAAACCAGACTGTAATGGAATAGAAGCTCTTTAAAGTACATGGGACCCAAAGCACATATAGTATACCTAGTTGAATGAGTAAGGATTAAGATCTTATACCTAGTCTGTAAAGTGACTGTCAACAGTGGAGACTTTGCAAAACTGAGGTAATGGGGTCAAGCCATAAGGTACATATTCTTGGTGTGGAGTTCTGCATTAGCTGGAATCACTCATGATGCTTATATGACAGCCATAGGTAAAGGCTGTTACAGTATTCCAGCAGCAGGTTTGCAGTGCAGTGACATTAGTTACTGTATCCTCCACTAGTAAATGATGCCTAGCTTTAAATGAAAAGACGATTTATTTAACAACTGATACCAGTGACTCCTGATAAATAATTAATAAATAATCAATAAGAACTATGACATGATTTTGCACTCCAAAACCCAGCTACAGCCTGTTTTCACACTAAACAATAGTGAGAAATAGGCCAGGGAATGTGGAAGAACAAAGAGTTGAATGTACTTCATTCCTTGATTTTCTATCAGGTCCAGAAATCAATCTTTGGGTTTAATTAACAGTTGTGTAGGCACTGCATGGTACCTACACAATGTAGTCATTTTAGTGTGATGATCGGCAGGCCTAATCAAATCTGCATGCTGCTCATCATGCCCACACAAATGCATGCACCTTTCTGGTGTCAGCAATAGCATTTGCACGCATGGAAAGGAGCTTGCAAGCAGCAGCACACAATGTAAACAAAACAGATTGCATATAGGTGGTATGCAAGTACAAGCACGCACTGTAGCCCAGACATATTAAGGGCAAGTGCAGGGAAACAATACAGAATGAGAGGAAGTGAAATGGGGAATTGTTACACAAAAATATGATATGATCATTTAGTAATGTTGGAGAGGGGAAATGTTTAAAGTGTACTCATATCCTGCAGGCAAATGTGATGTAAGTCTGTAAGAAGCATTTCAAATAGAATACGTGCAAGACGTATGTAATGATAATCAGTGTTAATGTCAGTTCCACAGGTACGCACACAACTAATAATGGACATGCCGTCAAAGGGTGTGGATAGGGACATAAAGCTGCAGTAAAGCAAAGTACAGTGAATATGTGGTATACATGTTAATTAAATGGCTGACTTGAGATAGCAGTCTGCAAGGACAGAACATACACTATTGTAAGGGTCTGTATTACATCACCAGATGCTTAAAAAAAGCGAACGGTGATTAATCAAATCTATGTAAGCAAAAGCTTACAATATCAAACTGTCAGAACAGCGATTTTTTTCCAAAGGAAAAAAAAAATCGTTGTTCCAATTAAAAAAAAAAGAAAAAGAAAACACTTCAAAACATTACATTAAGTGGGAGGCTACTCACCCCACACCCCCTACTTAAATATACCAACTCCAAAACCGCACTACAGTGCCAAAAACAGTAAAGTAACAAAGCAGCCAAGCAAATTCTTCCCAGGGAAAGAATTTGCTTAAAAGCCGCTTTGATATTTTGCCTTTTCAGTCTTTTATGTTCGACCAAGATGCATTCGAAAGAATGCATCTTCGGTCTTGAAATAGGAACCCTTATTGTAAGAATGCATAGAATGCAGTCATATGCTATAGGGATGCATATACAAGGAACTGATGTATGGGTGCTGACCACACCAATGTATTATCCATTTCACCAAGTATAAACAAGAACAAAAGAGCCTTACCTCTGTAATGTATGGTAACTCAGAAATGAGCATGTTTATGCAAAAAAATAACAGTGGCTCCACTGGGAAAGTGTTCTATCAACTGCAAGCATGTAATAGACAAGCAAGTGTTCTATGGTTATGTAAACAATACTTGCCAATTTAATAATAAATACCATACATAAGCGACCAATGTCAGGACTGAATGAATGACATGTCAGGAGTTCAGTTTTGCCATTGCTGACTTGTAGACATGTCTGACATACTAATACCAGGCATGCTCACATACAATCACAGGAGGACAGTAACAGACCAGCAATTCAATGGTGACAACCCAATAGAAAGCATTGTAACAGTAGAGCAATCACAGCTCCTGTTGGTCTTCGTACATTCCATATAGTTACATATGTTTATGGAATCACACATCTGCAGTTAAGCTATGCACTGTGAAAGAAACAATAGCAGCATTAAACACATGTCTGGAGGATGACATGCAACATACAGCATGCTTATTTTGTGGATAAGCAATGCATGAGCAAGGAATGACCTGTGAAGCATCTGCATGATGCCCTTTCAGAACACATGCCGAAACCGATATAAGAGAGATGAGTAGCAATCAATGGCACAACAGACGGTCCCATAAAGAAGAACACCCCTCAAAGAATGTATAATACTATCATACTATACAAGGCATACTAATGACCTACCTTGTATAAAATGCTTGAAATTGTTGGATCATGAGTGTGTTTGTAAGGCACTGTAGTCTGACACATTTGTTTGACACAGGCAGATGTTACCAGATTCAAACCCCTGAATCTTATTCAAGGCACTATTTTTCAAAAATGTATCTTCAAATTACAATTTGTAATTGGCACTCTTCAAACCGCTGCACTGACTGCATGTGCCGCATCAGACAGCAATGGAGGCTGTCACAAATAACTGAAGTGAATGTGTGTGTGTGTGTGTGTGTGTGTGTGTGTGTGTGTGTGTGTGTGTGTGTGTGTGTGTATGTGAACACAGTAAGTTTGAATGTTATAGAAACAATCTGGTTTAGTCAGAATGCCAGAAATGAGATGCACATGTTACTGTCCACACAGCACTGAGCATTACAATATGACTGATTTTCATTGATAAGGAAGCTGTTTCCATCATGTAGGACAGACACTCTGTCCCAGAAGTGAACACTAGAATATCTCTGTACATATGCTATAAATGTCAATACTCAATGCACATGCCACAGGAGCACTCACAGCACAACGTGTCTCCAATAAACATTTCAGTGCCATTGCAATCACAATGTGTGATGATATATCATTGTCCAACCTAAAAATGTATAAAAATAACTAGATACAATGGTGTGTATGTAAAGGCAGTACATTCGTATAATGTTGCTTTTGTCAGGAACGGAACAGAAAGCAATGCAAATCAACTGAATAATGATATGTGGATAAACCACAAGAGCCACTGTGGAAGTCTTACACTAGTATGACAATCCGCCTATGCTAAATTACTACATCACCTCTATGTGTGGTAAAAAATCTGTGAGATGAAAGGGATTGTGGAGGTCTATCACAATGACAATAGATACATTATCACTGTAGTACATGTCAGTCATGCTTTACAGTATAAGGCCCAACAATGCTAACAGACAATGGTATTGGATATTGAACACATGAGCATCTGACAGCCTACAATGCATGGATATTTTCCAAGGTGAATGCACCAAGGTAGAAATGTCACTACAAGTGTGACATATGTGGTTATATGAACCCATTACATCATATTCTTTCTGCAAGGAATATGTGTGCATGTGATTGCTGTAGTGCATCAACAACAGACAGCATGTTGTCTAATTCCCACAAGCCAGAGGATGACACTTGCTACATATGTTTAAGTAACATGGAAACAAATGTCATAATTTGTCTGAGCAAAAACAGTGCAATGTGACTCTGTCACTGCCTTTACTAAGAGGAATTGATATCTATGTGTGTATAAAGCTAATGTGTATTACAACAGTGTTAATGACATGTGCAGTCACAATAACACTGACACAATGTACTCTGAATAGTAATTGATAGATTTCAAATAGCTACTCAAGATCACAAGGTAAGCATCATTGCCTGAATCGCATGTGCCACACAGCCGTATTGTGGTACAACTGAGACAGTCAACAGTTAAATGGATGATATTACCACTGTTTTTAAGCAGGAAATTTATGATAAAAAGTGTTCAAAGTGCACAATAACACTGTATAGCATGAAGTTGAAGGACACACCCACAGCTGGACTCCAACATTCTACATATGTCGTCACACAATCTACAAAATACACTGTCGATGTCATAAAACACAGTAGACTGCACACTCCAAATGTGATATGCTGCAAGTATGTTAGCAGTATGTAATTATTTTGTAGAAGGAATGTTATTTTTCCTGGTGATACTAGGATTTGCCAGTGTCTCAGAGTGCCACTGTAATTTTATCCCATAATTAGAATGCTAAATAAAGGTGGTTGTGAGGTGGTCAGTGGTATATGTCAGTGACAAGTGTCACTATTGAAGCAGTGATGGAATCAAACCATCTACCTATCCACTTACATCATATGTACAGCACATTATCAGCAGCCAATACCACAGGTGAAGAACTAATACTTGAGACATATAGATCTATGTAAGGGGTGACATCAGCAGTGTATTGCCAAGAAGATTTATTTGTTAAAATTAGTTTCACAGCCAATCAGGGCTTGTAAAATTTGCCACTACATATGTGTGTAAAAAATCCTATCTCCATTGACAGTCACACTTGCAGAAGTTAAGCACTGCTATAGTCCAACATCTTACTTATTTACACTTTACTGAGAATAGTGTCAGACATGCAGGAACAACAGGAAACATCTGACATTCATGTATTTACAATTTAGTTGCCAAACAATGACCTCATCAATGTGTTGAACCAGGGATGTAGGCAGAAAATATAATGTAATAGTGTGCTCTTATTGATGCCACACAAAACATCTGCCTTTTGAATATTGGAAACATTCACCTCTTCCCCACTTAACTGGTATCACTTCCCCTCTAAAAACATCAAACTGCTACCTTTCAGCCTATGACAGTATTATTTTAAGCATTAATGTACAAATTTATGGACACAGCATTGCCTAAATAATTAAAGTTTCCTTTACATAATGCATAGAAAATTGTAAACATTTCATTATAAACAGTATGCATAGATACACCATTTGAAATTGAAAATAAAGAATTAGTTCCTTCACAACAATTCCTTGCTCTCCTGCAAAGCTACTATACTGTCTCAATTCTAAACAAGGAGTGAAAACATTTTTCTGATGAAGAAGTCTGTAAATTCCTGTATAACTAACTTCATATTTCTGAGTTGCCTGCAAATGAGAAGAAATTTATACTTTGTCTGATTACTTGTTGATGATATTATACTCTCAGACTTAATTAGGATAAAGAATATCTGAAAATCCATACAGTATAGCTGTAATGAAATGAGTTCAGAAGCATTTATCAAGCTTATTACATTTCTGGAATATCAACAGCAAATCTGAAACAATGCCATTTACCTGATATTACAGTATATTGCCCTGTAAGTAGGAAAAGGAGCAAAATTCTCCACAACATGATAAGTAATAAAAGCTGTTCTTGTATCATTCTAAGGCCTAGTTTTCCCCTTGCTATTAAAAGATTTCTCCCCAGGGTAGCACAAGGTAGTCCTAACAGGGTTATGGCAATTCCTCAGTCCTGCCAAAATGTGGCACTATTCAATCCCTTTCTGAGAATATCCAAACTGCAACAAAGCCTGCAAATGGTAGATGGCATTCTAAGAGATAAGTGGCGGCATACAAGTCAGTAGATCTTATACTAGAATATAATTGTGACAGAAACAAAAATAAGTTAAGGTGATCTTAGCAGTGCAGGAATAACAGACGGTATCAAAAAGTTAAAAGCTTTCAGAAAAGGAATGCAATTCTACAAATGAATAATGTTAGACGTAGTTATATTACAATAAAAAATTATAAATAATTACTTTGCACGCTGCATTAAATAGTAGGTCACTAACGCAACTAGTGTATATACAATCTCAAAAACACTGATAATAAATACTAAGCAATTTAGATAGTAAAACAATAAAATACACAAAGCTGCTCCAACTTATTACATTTAGTTTAGATCAGTAGCTTACAAAGTCTTGTTTGAAGTCAATTTAAATATCTAGGTGAACTGATACTATACCTACCTTTAAAAAATCTGCCAGAAAATGATAACAGCTCCATTAAACAAACTGAAGGAATGTATTATTATGGTCTAATCTCATCTAGTCTACCGAAAGGTTCTATACATGATTGTCAATCTGTAAAGCATTAAGGCATACAATGGCAAAAATTAAAGAAGTGAACACACAGATTTTTCATGTGTGCAAAGCTTCCCTTTATCCCCTCATGTGGAGTTCTTCATCTCTCATTATCCCAACCTAATTATAATCAACTTTGAGGTCACATGATCCTTAAAGCCAGGGTAAAACCAAGATATTCACTTATGGTGTTGTGCAGTTTGATGGCTTGTACTTTTCATATCAGGATCCCTAATTGTTCCACAACAAAAGTGACTGTTAATTAAGTGCAAGTTTACTCTTATATTGATATTATTACTTGCAATTTACTTTTCCCTAGTAAACTCCTGATGTACAAATACTGGACTCAGACTAAATGATAAAAAGTGTAGTATCATCATAAATGCTCCTGTACAAAATGAAAACTGTAGTTAGGGACTTGGGTATCTAGGCTGATAATTCTCTATCTTTTGACCTTCATGAAACAATAATTGTCAGGAAATCCTTTTATTTGACCAGATAATTGCCAAAGGAATATTATCATGATCTAAAGAGGTAATCACTCCTTTATACTCAAGTGCAATGCCACCTTTTGGACGTATCTCATTAAACATATCAAGTAATTAGAAAGATACCAAAAGTTTCAAATCAAAAAGATCACAGGACAGGTCTACAGTCCTTGAGCTACCAAGAAAGGCTGGAAGCTCTATCCCTTTATTCAGTGTGTTGTCGACATTTTAAAGGGAGAGATCTGTCTTCATTACTGAGCCATTAGAGACTGGATTGTCCTGGACCTCCTGTTTCTCCATAAGTATCTTGACCAGTACTAGAACTGGGGTCCTACAATTTTCAACAGAAAGAATGGTCAATTGACTTAGTGTGTGTGTGTGTGTGTGTGTGTGTGTGTGTGTGTGTGTGTGTGTGTGTGTGTGCGTGTGCATGTGTGCATACATATGTGCACGCATGTGCACACCAAGTGAGTGCGTGTGTGTGTATGTGTGTCTGAATGAATGAATGAATGTGCATGTATAACATTCAGGAATAACAGACGGTATCAAAAAGTTAAAAGCTTTCAGAAAAGGAATGCAATTCTACAATTGAATACTGTTAGATGTAGTTATATTAGAATAACAAAATTATAAATAATGACTTTGCACACTGCATTAAATAGTAGGTCACTAACGCAACTAATGTATATACAATCTCAAAAACAGTGATAATAAATACTAAGCAATTTAGATAGTAAAACAATAAAATACACAAAGCTGCTCCAACTTATTACATTTAGTTTAGATCAGTAGCTTACAAAGTCTTGTTTGAAGTCAGTTTAAATATCTAGGTGAACTGATACTATACCTACCTTTAAAAAATCTGCCAGAAAATGATAACAGCTCCATTAAACAAACTGAAGGAATGTATTATTATGGTCTAATCTAATCTAGTCTACCAAAAGGATCTATACATGATTGTCAATCTGTAAAGCAGAAAGGCATACAATGGCAAAAATTAAAGAAGTGAACACACAGATTGTTCATGTGTGCAAAGCTTCCCTTTATCCCCTCATGTGGACTTCTTCATCTATCATTATCCCAACCTAATTATAATCAACTTTGAGGTCACATGATCCTTAAAGCCAGGGTAAAACCAAGATATTCACTTATGGTGTTGTGCAGTTTGATGGCTTGTACTTTTCATATCAGGATCCCTAATTGTTCCACAACAAAAGTGACTGTTAATTAAGTGCAAGTTTACTCTTATATTGATATTATTACTTGCAATTTACTTTGCCCTAGTAAACTCCTGATGTACAAATACTGGACTCAGACTAAATGATAAAAAGTGTAGTATCATCGCTTTGGTTAAACAGTTCCTCCTCTAATCACAAACAATGCTCCTGTACAAAATGAAAACTGTAGTTAGGGACTTGGGTATCTAGGCTGATAATTCTCTATCTTTTGACCTTCATGAAACAATAATTGTCAGGAAATCCTTTTATTTGGCCAGATAATTGCCAAAGGAATATTATCATGATCTAAAGAGGTAATCACTCCTTTATACTCAAGTGCAATGCCACCTTTTGGACATATCTCATTAAACATATCAAGTAATTAGAAAGATACCAAAAGTTTCAAATCAAAAAGATCACAGGACAGGTCTACAGTCCTTGAGCTACCAAGAAAGGCTGGGATTGTCCTGGACGTCCTGTTTCTCCATAAGTATCTTGACCAGTACTGCATACATATGTGCACGCATATGCACACCAACTGAGTGCGTGTGTGTGTATGTGTGTCTGAATGAATGAATGTGCATGTGTGGGGGGTCTACCACATACCTTAACTCTTTTAGACTAACTTTCAAATCCTGTAATGCTGGGGGGATCTAAACACCAGAGATTTCAAATATTACCCTATAGTCACTGAAAAATTTAACAGAACAACAGCTTTAGCAAAATAACAAAATGAAAGATGTACGGGGACACTTGAACCAGGAGACCTACATGTTCACCAGTAAGACTGACCAAGTGACAGTGCATTTGTGTGTGTGTGTTTGTGTGTGTGTGTATGTGTGTGTATGTATTTGTGTCTGAATGAATGAATGAATGAATGAATGAATGAATGAATGAATGAATGAATGAATGTGCATGTGTTGGGAGGTCTAACTCCTATGAAGTCCTAGACTAAGTTTCAAATCCTGCAATACTCGGGGGGGGGGGATCTAAACACCAGACATTTCAAATATTACCCTATAGACACTGAAAAAGTTAATAGAACAACAGCTTTAGCAAAATAGCAAAATGAAAGCTGTATAGAGGGCACTAGACCAGGGAGAATTTAATATTACCATAAGCTAATTACAACGTTTAAATAAATAACAGTGGTAAAAAGATATTCAAACACTGTACCCTTGGTACATGAAGCATCTCATTAACAACTCAGTGTTTCTGTCCTTTGCACTATACAAACAGTTCCTGCATCGTGATGTATTTTCTGGACAGTATGAAATATGAAAATCTAATGTCAGATATTATTGACTAATTGTAATTGTCCATGAATTATAAGAGACAAGCCATATATAAGGCAAAATCAGGAACATTCTGTAAAATCAGGGAGAGTTGAGAGGGATGGATATGTGTCCACGTGAAGGGGGCTGCTATATCTCTAAACAGAGGGTGTGTCCATGCAGGAGGAGGTGCTTCACCTTTTAAAGGCATGCTCAAGACTTCCAGACAAATTTCACAGAATCACTTGATGAGATCAGGTAGATATTCAAATATTTCTCAGAGGAATGGTGAGATCTGTGTGTGTGCACATGCACACGTGTGTGGGTGTGGGTGTATGTGGGGGGGTTGGGGTACTTTTTACAACATGATGCATGTGGTATCAGAGATGATTCAGCAGGAAAGTACTGATTAAAACAAACAATAACACTACACAGTTAAATGCATGCAAATTAGTTGGTAATGAGGTCTTTCCTAATTGCAGCTAACATTTCTCAGAATCATATTTCCTGCTATTGCAAACATTGGCTGCAGCAGTTTTCTCATGATCTGAATCTAGATTAGCATGCCAACACAGACAGCAATTCAGTGTATGAATGTCTGAATTCAGTTTTTTTTTTTTAATTTCTACTTATTCATTTTTTTTTCAATAAAAAAAATTGAATAAAACAACAATCTAGTAAGGAAGAACATTCTCTCCAGAACAGGACAATTATTAAAATGCAACAAAAAATTAATAAACAAAATCTTAAGGAAAATATTCAGTATAAATGATCACACATTTTACTTGTCTATAAATTGTTTTTTAAACAGGATTTAATTTATGAATTTTCTAGCGATGCTAACTAACGTATTATTTGCAATTTCTTGAGGGTTGACTCATAAATCTTTTATGAATAATTAACAAAAGCAGAAAAAAATTGAATAACAAAGTAGATCTAGGCCAGGATCCATTAACACATTGTGTGGTACATAGCCACACTTGTGTTAAAATCAACAGTGTCTAGGCAGATGTAAGCTAGTATTGATTTGTAGTCCCATCTTGCACAGCAATGCAATGAGCCCAGATGTCTAATGTGAAATACGTGCAAATGGCTGCATAATGATATATATATGAAATGAAGTAGCAAAATGATGTCTTAATGATATGAAAATGCATGCAAGATAAATTTAGTTATAACAGTCATCTATAAAGGAAATTGTGGAACTTTCTGCACTAGTCTTTAAAAGGGAAAACCCTACCAAACCATTTCTGGCATGTATGAGAGTGGCTACATTTGGAGCCAACTGATATAGAAAATCAGAAGCTGACATACCACAGTTTCACAGATCAGGCAATTATTGATTGCTTTTGAGTTAATCAGGATATCATACAGATCACGAATGACATATGTAACCTGCAGATGGAATCAATAGGAATGTTTGGATTCCCTATACCCATGGAGGAAAACGTATGCATAGGTCTTTCTGTGCTAGATACAGGGACCTTATAGAGACCATCTAAGGATATGTTGGGATCTACCACAGGCCTCCACCAGTAGAATACTCAACAAGTTCATTGATTTAATGCTTCTATATGTGGATGTTGTACACAGTTCACTAGCATGTTAAAGGAAAGATCTAACATAGTGCATACTTTCTGCAATATTATATGTCTCTCTGAGACACTGGCTGCCATACACTGAACACATGAAGCAATAAAGGCACCACCATGCCCATAGGCACAAATACCTGTGAACAGGAAGTTCTACAAATCTCAAAACCGCCAAACTTTGTGTGATGCTTGTGGGATTATAACCAATGTGGCTGCAAAGATCGCAAGCAGTTTGAGTGCGGTATAGCTCTGGCTTATATTGCATCTATATTGACATGCCTTCCATACCA
Organism: Protopterus annectens; assembly: GCF_019279795.1. Lineage (NCBI taxonomy): Eukaryota > Metazoa > Chordata > Ceratodontiformes > Protopteridae > Protopterus > Protopterus annectens. The sequence goes on along the minus strand of NC_056728.1, from coordinate 512,406,057 downwards.
AACTCCCACATCTAGTTGGTACATGTAGGCACTATAGCTAATGTAAAACTATGTGACTGCATATCTAGTGTGTCCATGTGTATTAACACCTTCTATCTGTTCACACTGTGTTGCTGGTGATGCTGCATACACAATGGAGCATGGCTTATAACACCCATTGGAAGTGCAGACAGTTTGGCCAAACTACACAGTAACATTGTGCACACACAAACTCACAACACAGTCATCTCGAGATGGAGAAGAACATCAGCTCAATTATCCAACAAAAGTGTGCTAGAAAACCAACAACCAGCAGCTGCACAACCACCCTCTTCTCAAAAGTGACAGGTGCAGTACATAGCAGTGGGGCAAAGAGGTAACATGCACTTCAGATATATGGGTTCTGATGAGCACACAGTGACAACATGGTGTTACAGAAATCAAATGCGATAGACAAATTGTATCAGGTTATGTGGGTCAGTGTATAGCTCAGACACACTATAAATCAATGACTCCCACATCTACCACAAGTGATAGATGGTGAAGTGTGTATGTGCAGTGGTGGCTGGTGACACAATGACATTTATCTATGTATACAGGGTAGGAAGGATATTGCAGGGTTCTACGATGGGACTTTTGTGCGACAGATTTTCTGTGTTATACACTATGTCATCCTGAAATGGTTTTGAGGTCTGACCGAGTGACCATGGCCTGATGCATACACAATTCTCTCTCTCATAAGGAGTTTTGGGTGCTACTATATGATCATAATCTATCATTATGCTGTTTTGTTGTACTAGGACATTTGGTCCCCCCTGACACTAATGGTGTGTAACTTTGGGGCTGTGACCTACAGGAATCTACACGTGACATGTCCTACCACTGGAGGAGCAGAGCCATGGTCTCAGTTATGAGAGATGATGATCCATATCCAGAAATAGGTGAGGATAGTGAGGGCCTCCACAACATGTCCGATCCAGCTTTGTCAGTGAATGCAGTGATGGTGACACTGTCAAGCCTCTGCTTCAAGGTAGACATGAAAGCATTTTGTGCCATTAGAGACTACAGGAGGCAAATCAAGACAGCCTCCATGGCATCTGTAGAATAGTGTGTGTTTGTGTGTGTGTGTGTGTGTGTGTGTGTGTGTGTGTGTGTGTGTGTGTGTGTGTGTGTGTGTGTGTGTTGTATCTTTAAGAAGCATTTCAAGGTCAGCATGTGGAGATAAATAGCAAGCATGTGCTAGCTTCAGTACCATTTTGAGAGTGCAGCCAGAGAGTGAACATATATGAGTGTAATAACTAGTTTATTTATAAGTTTATCTAAGTTAAAGTTACTAAGCCTCAATCCTGATGCATTTGTACATAATAAAACTGCTTGAACAGAACCCATAAAGGCTTGTCTATTTTTATCCTGACAGGATGAGCAACATGGTGTCAGAACTGGAATACCAGAGTCTGCTTTTCAGAGCTATGAGGTGCAGAGTTAATTGTGAAGGGAAATTAAGAGAATTGAGCACAAAAAAGGGCAAGAAATGAACCAAAGGTAATGAAAACTTGCATGAATGATTTATTTTATATGAAAAAGATAAAAAGGAGCATTACAAGGGCAAAACTGCATTATTAAACAAGCGAGAGGCAGAAAATATTTATTAAGTAAACAAAATGTTTAAAATTAAGATATTCGATAAAACAATTATCAGAAAAGTCCATAAGGGGTTTGGAATTACCTCAGAATTGCAAAACAAGCATGTTTAAAGTAAAATTGGCATGTTTAGAGTAAAATGAGCAGAAGAAAACTGCAAAGGGCTTAAACGGGCAAAATGAATATAATAAAGGCTAAAAGGTCACATTAAGCTTAAATATAGCAAGGCGACTGCATGTTTTTTTTTTTTTTGGCAAAGTATTGTACTTTGGTATAGCTACTATTTCACATTGTATTAAGGGCATAACTAGAGTTATTCAAAATATCTCAAAGTGTGTAAATTGCTTATAGTGTGCACTTATTACTGTGCATTTATTCTGAAGTGTTTATTTGTGCACGTGTTGCAACTATTTTGTGAAGTGCAGTCAAAATACAGCCATTTAGAAAAGTTTCTTTTGCTAGGAGTGTCTATTCAAAAAGTGCTGCCATTACAGAGTGTTTCTTGTACTGTAAAGAGTTATTTAGCAAAGTACAGCCATTTTGGGAAAGTTTCAGTTTGCTCTGAGATTTTTCTGCCCAGTTTATCCACACAGTGTAGTGTTTGAAATGTTTCTTACACTGATAAGAGGTGATTTCTTACAGTACAGTTATTTCAAGAGTATTCCAAGGCCCGAGATAATAATAATAATAATAATTTAAAATCAACTAATAAATTCACCAAATTGTTTTTTACCCTGGGTATAAAAGTGAACGCTTTCGAAAATAAATTAAAATGCCCTTTGGTGATGACACTGCTGGTGTAGTTAAATATGTTAAATATGTTAAAACCATTGTAGCTAAATAAGCAATCATCTTGTGTAATTTCATCTTGAGAATCTATCTCCAATATGTTTGTTCCTGTGGTCTCCAAGATTCACTTTTGTACCCAGGGTAAAAAACAATTTGGTGAATTTATTAGTTGATTTTAAATTATTTATTAGACAAAAAAAATCTAGAATTGTTTTTTAATGGACAGGAGAAAAAAATATTCACAATAAACTAGTGAAGAAAAGCACTTTCAACCCCCCACTGCACCCCCAGCTTAGAAATTTTGAACTGGTGGTGGAAAAAGAATTAAGGAAAATGTTGAAATACAATAGAGTGACCCCAAATGTAACTACTGAGAAGAATAATATTCCGTATGATTTTAAGGAAAACAAAAACCTTAGAACTATGAAAACAGACAAGGGTGGAGGGGTTGTTTTAATGGATCATATCAGCTATGAAAGCAAAATGTTTGACTTGCTCACTGATGAAGAGACATACACTAGAGTCTCCTTGAATGAAGTCAACATTGCCTACAAAATGATTTATGTGTGTCTGGAGACCAAGATGGCTGCCATCCTATAGACAGTGTTAGACCATAGCTCAGCATCATACAATCAAATATTAACCTTATTATATGTGAGAGAATTAACTTCTACAATTAATAACCTTACCTTGAACTTGAGGAACTAACTTGAAACCAAATACTGAATCTCGAACTAGAAGCTGGAGTAACTACTTGGTGGATTGCTGTAGAATTTTCCTTACCTTACTTGTGTCTGCTACCCATGAGGTCTGGTGCTCTCCGGCCTACATTCTCCTAAACAAGCAAAAAAAGGAAATTTAACTATGTTACAGGAATCTAAATCTATGGAGGCTCAAACTACAAAAGCGAAATACTCCTCAATCTCATCTCCGGAGAAAGAAATAATACCTAAAAGGGCAAGAACTGGCAAACAACAGGAATCTACAAAACCTCCTTTCAAAGTGAAATCTGACCCAACCAACATGGAATATTTAAAATTGGCACTGCAGCCTATCCAAACTGCAATACAAAGCGTTTCCACTCAACTAAAAACCTTTGGAGACTCTATAGACAGAATACTTACAAGAATTGACAAAACTGAAGCAAAGGTTTTTGATAATGAGATCAAAATAGACCAGTTACAAAAGTCAAATGCCACAACTATTCTGGATATGCAGCAGAAACTCTTGGACCATGAGGCAAGATCCAGGTGCAACAATATTATTTTAAGAGGTATTCCGGAATGTATAGACCATATCACTTTACCTGAAGCCATATCTACAATATTTGCTCTACTCCTAGATAATGTGCCCTTGACAGACCAAATAACAATTGAAAGAGCCCATAGAGCCCTAAGACCATCCTCTGACCAAAAATATCCGAGAAATGTCTATGCAAAAATACTAAATTTTCAACATGTAAACAAACTTTTACTTGCAGCTAGAAACAAAAATTATATTCTACGGAACGGATCCAAAATATATCTATCATCTGGTCTTTCTGCACAGATAAAACTGGAAAGACAAAAGCTTGCACCCTTTTATGCATACCTAATTAAAAAGCAAATAAAATTTCAGATGAAGCAACCAAACACTCTGATTTTCTATCACCAGGGCTCCAAATTATCTGCAGTAAACAGCAAGGAGGCTGTTTCTTGAAGCATTCAAGGAATGTCCAGATGCTATACACTAAAAACACTAACTTACTTTGAGTTTTGTGTGCTGTCTCCTTGGTCGGGCCCATCATGGAGGGATTGCCACGATCCTGTGTTTACTTTCTTCGGTGCTGATATGGACTCCTGCCTTGTCGTTTGTTGACTGATTTACAGGCCTCCTCGCCTCATGGCCCCTGGCGGTTCAGCAACTAAGCATCTCATTTTCCACCATGATCCTCCACAGCATGAACTCACTTGACCCCAACTTTCCCATGAGCCTTAGGGGTTCTTAAAGGTTCAAGCTTCCTAACGCTTGTCTTTTTTTTTTTTCCTTTTTCAGAATAAGCATCGGTTAGTGGGGATGTAAAGTTCCATTGAATATAACCATGTAGGTTAAAGCTGAAGTAAGCGACAATGTAAGTCTGGCATTTGCCTATTGAAACAGCTCTGATCACCTCGGCACTCCTGTGATATCAAGATGGAATAATAAAGCTGTGCATAATGCAATGTCAGCCCCAGTTCACATCCACAGGTCAATTAGAGGGACAAACTAGATGGACACATGCGATGCCTGTCTCTCTTCATGTTATATTTAATTATGTGAGTAAAGTTAGGTAGAAGCCAGAAGTTATAGGGAAGTTGATTTGAATGCTGATTTAATGTCCGAGTAGCATGGTTAAAAAGATACAAGCACCCGTTTCTGCTATTATTCCCTGAGTGTGAACGTCCCTATATTTTTGAAAGGGATCTGGGACACTTACTATACATATACCAGGGCTTCAAATTTAGAATAGATAGCATGTGTACAGATTGTGTGCTAAGCCTGTAAGGTCTGGAGACATTTTCATTCATTAGACTACAGGCTGTCTGTACCTTACACTGTTATGCATTGCATGGAATCTTTATCAGTATTTTATTAGTATTATAAGCCTGATGCTTTGATGTTATCTGTTTTATGATGTCAGGTGATTTTTGTTAATTTACATGGTATGATTTACAGGATGTCATTCTCTAGGAGGTCAGGAGTAATATATGACTATCTGTTGTTGTAGAATGGTTATCTACCTTCTCTATATGAAATGAAAGCTAAGACTCCAGTACAGATATTCTATACTACAGGAAAGATCTCAATATAAACAGTTCTGATTTGTTATCTACTTCCTGAACATGGCATTTTATATTATATCCGGAGTCCTCCTAGTTTTACTCTAATTCTAGTTCCTCTGCTACGATTTTTTACCTTTGGGGCCAAAGAGCCTTACCACTACATGTTCTGGTTAATTAGTTTCATTAAACCTACTCACAAGAGTATACCTGAATACTACCCTTGATTACTCTTGATTAGCAATAATACTAATTTTGTTTGTTTTTTTTTTCTTTTTTTGGAAAGGGATTTTATGTTAGCTGTAAAGGAAAATGTATATACACATTTTGTAACACTAAATGTTGGTGTTAAATATCACGGATAGATACAGCTAACTCTTAGATACATAAATGACTAAGCTCTCAGTTTAAGTTTTAGTTAGCTGAGTTATGAGTCTGTTTATCTAACCTGTTTAGGATCGTTATGCATTTTAGATTCTGTAATTATAGTTGGGTCACTCTGGGATATGTTAGTCTCACTTTTTGGGTGGGGTCACAGGGTTTTTATAAAATGTTTTCCTATGCCATATTAACTCCTAATATCCCAGCCCCTTCCAGGCTAGTTGGTGGTGGTTAGGCACGGGTTTAAAGCAGGAAGGGTTTCTTATCCTTGCCCAAACATCCTCATTTAAATTGTTGTTATTCCTAATCAGCTTTACATTCTCCATATCTCACATTTTACTTACTTTTATAACTTAGTGCACAAATGCTGAATATAGAGTCTTGGAACATTAAAGGGTTACAAGCAACTAATAAAAAAAAACTTTTTATGCATCTGGTGTTTAAATCTGCTTCAAATATTATATTTGTCCAGGAAAATCACCTATTTAATCACCAGTGGGAACAGGACAGAGGGAGACCTTGGGTTAAAACTATAATAGCATCTTGAACTAAATCCAATAGCACAGGGGTCGCTATAATAATTAAAAATAAATTCCAACATGATATAATTAGTTTTGACTCAGACAAAGAGGGAAGGTGGTGTCACTTTACTACAACCTACATTCATTTCGATAAACCTATCTTATTTATTAATCTTTATACCCCATGCTCCGGGCAACAATATTTTATTATGACAATTTACAAATTACTTTCATCATTTCCTAACCATTTTTACATTGTGGGGGGGGGGGGGTGACTGGAACTCTATCCAGGATTCAAAGATTGACAGGACTAATATTAATGCTAATTATAATAAATATGCAACCTTAACCATATCCGAATTTAAAGAAGATTATAACTTATTCAATCCCTATATCTTTCAAAATGGCCCCTCAAAAAATAACAAATTCACCTTTTTCTCCAACTGTTATAAAAGTTGGTCTAGGCTGGACTTCTTCCTAATCTCCTCAATATTTAGTAACTTTGACATCTCATTTCTCACTGATCCCAGATGCCTATCCGACCACTCCAAGATCTCCCTTTCTATTCACTGGCCCTCATCAAGATCCTTAAATAACAAAGCTATTTGGTGGCGGCTAAACCCCAACCTTTTAAAGAAGGAAGAAATAATCTCACATGTGGAGTCATATCTGGATCAATTTCTTCAATCTTGTAATTCCCACTCAACCTCTTTAGACATTTCCTGGGCAGCCAACAAGGCAATGATTAGAGGATTCCTTAGAAACAAAGCATCATACTACAAGAAACTTTACAATAAAACTGAAGCAGATATAACAAATAAAATATACAAGCTTGAAGCCGAATTACAATTAAACTATTCACTTGAATCTGAGAATGAAATACTTCATCTACAAAAGAGACATATCTTTACAAGCTGAGAATATTTCCTTTCATGAGATAAAAACCTTAGCTAACTATTTGGAATGGGCCCAATTCCTCTCTAAATTTTAGCCAGAGTTATAAACCAAAGTAGAACATCCCCCTTTATGTCGGAAATATCATATCAGGGGAAAAGATATCAGAATACACATGATATTCTTAAACTATTTGAATCCCTATACTCTCAACTTTACAGCCCTCCAGAAGGCCCTATCGACAAAGCAGAACTACAAAGTTTCTTAAACAACTTATCCTTCCCCAAGCTAACTAAGAATCAAAAAGATTCCCTTGACAGGGAAATTACACAACAAGAAATTATATTAACAATTAATAACTTAAAATCTAACAAATCCCCTGGACCAGATGGCTTCACGACCTAATTCTATAAATCTTTTCACACCTAAAATTTCCAAAGTTCTGCTTCAGCTGTTTAATCATATTACCCAAGTCAGAATTAAAGACATCCACCTTAACGCATCTAGAACTATCCTTATACCAAAACATAACGCTGATTCAAAAAAAAACCCTGGGAATATAGACCCATCTCTATTGTTAACATGGATATGAAGATCTTGGCCACAATTCTTGCCAATAGACTTAAAGCAGTCATTCCCAGTATTGTTTCACCTGAACAATCTGGCTTCATTATGCACAGACAAACAATAGACCACACCCTTACATTAGACGCTATGATTTCGCTCTCTTCCCTGGCCAAAAGCCCTCTATACACTTTAGCTACTGATGCATCCAAAGCCTTCGACCAAATCAGTACAGAATTTCTGTTTGATATTCTTCCACATTTTAACATACCAAATATATTCATTAACAAGATTAAAACTCTGTACTCTAATGCATATACTATATTACAAATAAATTACCAGAAATCATCTAGAATTGAAATTGAAAACGACGCTAGGCAAGGATGTCCTCTCTCTCCGTTATTGTTCAACCTATTCATCGAACCCTTAACCTTATTAATCAAACAAAAAACCTATCATCACATTCCTGTCCTATATAACACTAAACTTCCCCTATCAGTGTATGCTGATGATTTAAACATCTACTTTACTTTACCTAGTTCCTATCTTGAGAAAATTATGTCCTCCATTAATACCTTCTCCAAATTTGCAAACTACAAACTCAATAGAGATAAATCATTAATATTTCCGATAAATATGCCTTCCCCATTCCCAAACATATTCTCTCCCAAAGGTATAAACATTAAACAACACTTTCACTATCTAGGAATATCTTTTTTCAGGAACATACAGCTCAATATCAGGGTAATATTTCTAAATTATGCTCGAGTGCACAAAATGACTTAAACAGATGGGCCAAACTTAAACTTCCATTCCTAGCAAGAACAGCAATCATAAAAATGAACATTTCCTAGATTCTTATATATTTTCAATGCAACAAATATTACCCTGCACAACAAGTTCTTTAAAAATATTCTCTCATTCATTTTGAAATTTATGTGGTCCCCTAAATCTGTTAGGATTAGTTACACTAAACTTACATTCCCTAAGGAGCAAGGAGGTCTTGGTTTGCCAGATTTTAAACTATATTATGAAATTATTAATGGTAGTAAGATCATTAACATAGCTTCCTACAATAAGGATTGCACTACATGGTGTCCAGACTGGGTTATGTTCTATAATAACTATGTCAAATCTCTAAACCTCAATCCTTCTGCTCTCCCTTTCTTGAATCAAGAACACTTGGGTAAAATTAAGTTGCATAATGGCATTAAATCTAATATAAAGACACTACAACATCTTTTTCAATCTCTAAACCTGACCCCTGCCTTTAACACCCTACAACCACTACATCTCAACCCTAATTTAAAGATGAATGGTTGTATGTTAAACTTAGACCAATACTCCCTTTTCAAGAATACAAGCATTTCCGACCTCTTCCCTTTCAAGCAACAGTCTGTCTCTGATATAAGAGTTAACTTGAACTTACCAAAAAAATATAGAATCATATTAAGACAAATCAGGGAGTTAGTTCATATGTTCCTAGATCACCCCATGGTAACAGATAAAGATATCTCAACTTGCAAGGTACTGTGGAAACTACTTCTCCTTAAAAAGAAGATGATTTCAAATACCTACAAAGTTATCATGTCCTCCAAAACACATAATGAGCCCATTTTCTCAAACTACTGGCTAAAGCAGGATCCCTCTATCACCCACAATCAGATCTCAAATGCCATAAAGATTAGCTCTAGCCTCATACCCCTAAAAAACTTAAATATACCCAGCTCATGGTAATGAACAATGCATACCTTACCCCTGACATAATTAACAAAATATACCCTAACTCTTCTCCTCATTGTCAAGTCTGTCAAAATCAAACAGACAATATTTTACATATATTTTGGAGCTACAAATGCTCATATAAAATATGGTGTGCCCTAAGAGTCCAACTGGAAAAAAATTGGCTACGAAAAATCAACCCTTTCATGGAAATGTACTCTCTTACACATTCCTCCCCAGGTTTATCAAAGGCGCAATACAGAATTCTGATTTCCATTTTTATGTTAGTAAAGTATTATATCTCACTTAATTGGAAAAATAGGCACTTACTATCCTCAGAGGGGTTCAAGACTCTTGCTATTAAACACCTTAAGGCCCATAGATACTTTTTTCTACAATATTAACCAGAAACCTTATCTTAAAGAATATTGGAGAATGTTATTTGAACATATATTGAACTGAATATTTGATTACTGTTTCACCCTTTGTGTTATTTTGGGCATTGTATAAGTGTATATAGTTTTGTTTGTAGTTAGTTCTTGTATGTTTAGTCTGTTGTCATTTACTGTTAATGTCTGCATAAAACAATAACGAGAATTTAAATTTCTGTGTGTCTAAATGATCTAGTAATAGAGAGGCTCATAGACATTGAGACTTATAACTTTTTAAATGTTGACAAGCCCAGAGTACCCTCTATTGTTGGCATACTCAAGGTCCTCAAAAGTATTACTGATGCACCGCTTAGGCCTATTGTCTCTGTGGAAGGATCAGTAACTGCACCTTTAGCAAAATATATAGATTATAATCTAAAAAACACAGTTTTCAAAAATGAGAATATTTTCAAGGATTCATGGGATTTTTTAAGATGCATAAGCAATGAATAGCAATCCAACACAAGTGCTTTCATTACACTTGTAGTGGATTTGTTCACGTGTATTCCACATGATGTGGGGCTTGCTTGGTTTGAGGAATTCATGGCCGATTGTGGGGATATTCCCTTTGGTGTATTTTGCACTTGTCTAATTTTAATGGACCTAGTCTTTAAGAATAATTTTATTTTCTTTCAGGGAGAATACTATAAACAATTGAAAGGCGTGGCAATGGGAGCACACTGTGGCCCTACCTACGCCAATATTATTCTCCTATATTGGGAAAACAAATATGTGTTCACCTCTGAATTTAAGCAATATTGGAACCTGTATGGGCGTTTTTAGATGACATCTGTATTTTTTGGACTGGTACTGGTAATCATTTTTTTGAATTCCTTGAATACATTTCTAAGACTACTAAGTTCCTAAAATTTACATATCAGCTTAACAATAGTGAGTTAAATTACCTTGATGTTATCATTAAAAGGATGGACAATGGTTTCAAATCTAAAATACATAGAAAGCAGACATTCTCGAATTCTTATCTTCACTATGCGAGTGCCCACCCCCCACACCAAAAAAGAGGGGTAATAAAAGGTCAAGTGGTCTGGGCTAGCAGAATGACATCTGATGACCAGGATTTTAAAAGAGAATGTGATTTTATAATAGAAATGTTGAAAGCCAGAGGGTACCTTCCCACACTTTTGAATGATGTATTAACAGAAGTCATGGATGGCAGAGAGTCTAGGTTTGCCCCTAGTTTGGGTAAAAATCACCCCTCTGATTATGCAAGGCTAGGTACAAAGATAGAAGGGGTGTCTTACTAATCTGCTTTGACTATCTCATATGATGGTGAAACAAATTTGGTCAAACAAGTTATAGACAAGGAGTGGAACATTTTGCAGCCTTATCAGATTTAAATTGTATATTTGGCAAGCCACTTAAATGTGTGTACAAAAAAGGACAAAATATCAAAAATATTTTGGAAAGAGGTTCTCATTATAACAATTTCAGAACTCTCATTAGTAACAAAAAAGGTACACAAATGTGGAAGTTGTACCCAATGTAAGTACATATGGACTGGGGACATGTTATATTTAAAATGTAGAAACAAGTATATAACTACTAGAGGGTATTCAAATTGTAATACCACAGGTGTGGTATATATTGTTTTGTGTGGGGCATGTGACTCCTATGTGGGTAAGATGGAAAGGAGGTTAAAACAAAGAATGTATGAACACCTTTATGATTTAAGGAAGAAACATGATAATAATGCCCTGTACAAACATCTTCAGGCATGTCCAAAAGCAGAGTATCAATTTTTCATGATAGAGGTGGTCCCCATAGACCCCAGGGATGGGCCATGGGAGACCAGACTCGAATACAGGGAACTATATTGGCAATTAGTCCTGGATGCTTGCAATAATTCAGGACTTAATTATAGGGTGTCTTTAAAACCTGTACTCAAGCTCAGGTCTGCAAAATTGTAATATCTTTATATTTTTTACATTTTTTATGTATATTCATGTTATTTTATCCTGGTTTATTTATTTAAGTGACTACTTGATTTTATATACATTTTCATGTGTTTTATTATTTGTCCACCAGATGGTGCTAGACTAGTAAGACTGTCACATGCAGTTTAGAATCCACTCTTTCTGTATCTTGGTAACTAATTGAATCACTGATTTCATTGGTCTATTCAAACAGGAAAAGTTATTTAACTAGGTAACTATGTTGTTGCCCATCTGATGAAGTTCTATGAGACGAAAATGTAAGGGGAAGCGTTTTTATCAGTGTTTATGTTATTTGTGGTTGTATGTTCCTCTTGCTGTGTTTGAACATTAAATTACTTGTGTGTTGGAACTGCTGGTCTCCGGTACCTAATTCTGGATTACTTTCAGTACCCTGTTTGGCAGAAACACATTCCTCAGGATGACATTTGGAATACATTCTTCAACCAAAGTCTTTCAGCATGCAATGGAGCAAATATTTTCAGGTTATCCTTGTACCATAATAGTAGATGATTTATTGGTTGGAGACAATAGTGAAGCAGAACATGACAGAAACCTTATGAGAGTTCTAGACAGAGCATGTGAAGTGAACTTAAAGCTCAATCCTCTGAAGTACAAATTCAGACTACCAGAAGTTACATATGTTGGTCATTTATTTACCAGCACTGGCCTGTGACCAGACCCATCCAAGCAAGCAGCCATTCTTGAGATGCCAGCTCCAGATAATGTTCAAGCTCTACAACATTTTTTTGGCATGTGCAACTATGTAGGCAAGTTTATACCAGACTTCAGTGAGTTGACAGGACCTTTAACAGAGCTGATGTGCAAAAATGTTATATGGTCTTGGTTGGAACAGCACCAGAAAGCATTTGAAGACCTTAAGCAGGCAATTGCCAGCCCACCAACATTAAAATACTATGATGTCAATAAATCAGTAACTCTTTCCTGTGATGCTTCAAAATTTGGTCTTGGTGCAGTTATTCTTCAAGAGGGGAGACCAGTAGTCTATGCATCTATATCTCTTACCCAAACTGAAATGCAATATGCTCAAATTGAGAAAGAACTTTTTGCAGTAGTATTTGAATGTTCAAAGTTTCATGATTATATCTATGGTCAAGCTATTCAGACTGAAACTGATCACCATCCTTTAGTTACTATTTTAAAGAAGCATATGCATTCAGCCCCAGTGAGATTACAAATAATGATGCTCAAATTGCAAAAGTACAACTTCAAAATGGTCCATACAAAAGGCAAACTTTTTTATCTGACTGATACCTTATCCAGATCAGCCAAAATGCAACAGAGCAGCTTCGTGCAGAGCATTTTGACTTTAATGTCATAGAAGTGCATAATTTTTCTGCCACAAGACTTTATGAGCTGAGAGATCATACAAAGGCTGATCCAATTTTGCAAAAGCTCAGCCACTACGTTAATGTTGGATGGCTGTCAAGGCAATCTAGTGTACCACCTGAAGTGCAAACTTATTTTCCTTACAGATATGAGATGTTGGTGGAAGATGGCATTATTTTCAAAGGTCCTAAAACTGTTGTTCCTGCTTCCTTACAACATGAATATATCCAGATTTTGCATCGTGGTCACTCGGGTTCCAAATCTACCAAAAGAATGGTGAGAGGACTAGTATTCTGGCCTTCACTAGCAAAAGGCATCAATAAAGTAGTTTCTTCTTGTTCAGTATGCAATAGTACTAAACCACATTTGCAAAAAGAACCACTTCAGCTAAGTCAAGTCACTGATCTACCTTGGTCAACAGTAGCCAAGCCAACAGTAGGATATATTCGACTGGAACAATCAGCATTACTTAGTGTTAGTAGACTCTTATTCAAACTGGTTTGAGATTGGTTTACTACCTATTCTAATGTCCACTGCTGTTATCACCAAGTAGCATGATGGCTATGGGGCAAACCCTATGCAGTGTTGCATATTTTCATAGTAGAGAATCATGCAGCACTATGTTATTGTGGCTGCTGAACTGAAGAAAGGTACAATGATGTGTACACATTGTTGTAAACCTTGCAGTACCTTCCCGAATCACTTCATAATCTTAGATAAGAAAGCCACTTTTATTTGTATCCACTCTAAGGATAACACCATCAGTTTGCTTCAGCATTTATTAAATGATCATATAATTATACATTTAATGCATTCTGTGTATATTTCTCAAAATCATTTACAGTTCTCTAAATGTTCAGTTTCCTAATCACTTATCCTAGTTTAAGTTATTCATGTTTGTTTGCTAAACTTTTGATGAAATGTCATTTCTTTTTAAATCATTTCTAAGATTTCTTTTAAAAGCTGTTCAGCTAATATCAGGTACTGTTGTTTAATTTGAAAACATATCACGTGGGTCATTTTACTCTATTAAATCATAAGTAATTACTTTCTGAATATTTTCAAAAATAGATTCATGAGTTCATAGGTTCATAGGTGTTTACTAGGCTAATGACCACAAGGGCCTTTTTAAGCCTAGTCATGCATCCCAAATCTCTGACAAGTTCTGATACCCTTAATAAGCATAGGCATGGGCCTGGGGGATGAAACATTTATGGGTTACCTGTGTCCATTAGAGAAATAGGGACCAAACCATGGATGAATTTCTTGTTTTCCATCCAACTGTCCAATGTTGCACTTATGGATGGGGAGCCTGTTCCATAGATGGAGTAGTCTCTGGGATACATCTCTCCAGCAGGTCCTATTTTTTTTTTCACAGGCAAGGTTTAATTCTTTTGAATGGGCAATTCTGGTGTTGTTTGTTTTGTGGATATGCAGCAGATCCATCAGAGTGGGGTCAGACAATACTTTGTATGCCAGGCATAGAGCTCCCGTCAAAAGCCTGCAGGAGACAGAATACAGAGATTGGGCATTGAAGCGGTGTGCATAGAGCATTTTTACTTACGTCCTGTATTCTTTTAGTTAGGGACTTTTGTGGACATTCCATTTGTTGAATATGCCTGGTTAGATACATACCAAAGGGGGTACTGTACTCAATGACAGGTCAGATGAATGCCGGATACAGTGGAATCATGAGACTTTGTTGATACCAGATGCCATACCTTTGTTTATAAGTTGCGCAGTATAGAATGATTTCCTCACCACTGTGGACACGTGATGTTCAAAGGCTAGATTACAGGATATCAGGTATCAGTTATACAGATATCAGGATTATTTCTCTATGGAATGGATTGCTTTATGAATCCTAGCATATCTAAGGTTAAAGTTACTTTTATAATGATCAGAAAGGTATATGTGCTGAATAACAGCATTATTGTTAAATTGTTTGGATATGTTTAAAGCAAAAAATAAAATTTTGGACCATGAACTGTGAAACTATAGTCCCATGATGGTGAACCTTTTGGGTTCAGTGTGTCAAAAATTTGGAAAATGCCTAACTTGACTCTGCTGGTGTGTGCCCCCCCCCCCAAGAAAAATACAAAAAGAAAAACAAAATAAATAAAATAAACGAGTAACTAAAATAAATAAAACAGCATATCTCAATACATCAGGGATAAATCTCAACAGAACTGGGGACAAAGCTAGAAATAAGAGACATGGATGGTTTTAAACTATTAAACTATTAATATGAGACACTGAAAGAAAAAAAATAATGAGAATTAATATACATTTTTTCTGAAGTAAAATAAGTTTATGAATCTAATTATAGTCATTAAGAAGTGTAAAAAGTTGCCAGTTTTAGTAGAGGATTAAGAGGGACAGTTGAGAGGAAAGAAAAACAGTACATGCTTAGAAATGCAGACTTCTTGCCCTATGCAGAAGTGGAATCACTTAGAGAAAACAGTGTCAGCACTGGCGTTTGCAGACTCTATCGAGACAGTATACCAAAATAGCCTTTGAGGTTAATAACTTCCTTACCTCTGCAGCAGTGTTGTTGAACTGGCTCCTGGCACAAAATAATTCTATGTACTTCACATGAGCAATGAATGGAAAAGCAGTGTCTTTGGAAACTTGGGTGCTAGTGATCTCCGGCATGTCACCCAAAACATCACAGTGTCATCTTTGACACGCATGAAATAGGTTCACCATCACTGCTATAGTCTGTTCTTTGTTAGTTTTATATACTAAGAATATTTAAATGCTTACTATCAAAGAATTTTACAGAATAAAATGCAGGAAACAAAAAAAAAAGGACATATGCATACATAAATTAAAAGCATGCTTAACAAAGACCGTATCAGGTTAGATGTATGTGACTAAACAGATTTATAAAGCCAGATACATTTGTTAGTTCAAGAATAATTCTGTCAAATGCATACTTTATTTTAAATGTACCTTTTCTGTCCAACAGAGGATACAAAAGTGAGTTTTAATCTTCAATGATAAAGTTTAATGATCATATAATCTTTGTAAAATACTTTTAAAACTCACAGTAAACTCTGCTTCCACCACTGGGAATCATCAAGTTGCAACTCCACACCTGAATCATTTAATTACATTTTTTTTTTTTTTTTTTTTAGGAAACAACCTCCTTGAACTGTTTTTTTTTTTTTTTTTTTTTTTTTTTTTTTTCTTATGAACGAAACATGGTTTCCTTGCTATCTTGGTGTAGTCATTTAATAAAATTACTGGATAAGTTTTCAGTGATATGTTATGATGCTGTGTATATTTTTTGAATATTCATTTCTATATGCACACCTTAAAGTTTTTTAGTTCTGGGTACTTTGTTTTTTGGTTTACAAACACAAACACACACACACACACACACACACACACACACACACACACACACACACACACACATATATATATATATATATATATATATATATATATATATATATATATATATATATACATATATATATATACCCAGTGGTGGGTCATCTCACACACACACTATATATAGTGTGTATATATATATAGTGACAAAAGGAGCTACTGCCAGCACACAGCTATCTGGAATTTAGTTAATAATTATTTGTCATTGGTAGATATCAAAATGATTTGTGTAAGATGCTTGTGTTAGCACTGCATTAGAACTGTATGTTATGTACAGAGACAAGAATACTGGTTAGACAGAGAGAGTGTTGGAGGACTTGGCCTCGAACCCTGGCTAAGGACTCAACTCTATAGCTGTGCCAGTGGGGAGTCTTATTAAGAATCTGGAGAAAGAGGGAGAAACCAGCCCTGGACTGACTGTGGTCTCTGTGTGCTGTTAAAGGAAATTGCACCTGATACAGGGAGCTGCATCTGGAAATACTGTGTGTACTTGTCATCCTCCCAGTGTATGTCCCCCACTGTTGCCAGTGGTGAGGATTGAGGCTCCTTGATTACTGTTCCAGTGGTGGGTCATCTCACACACACACTATATATAGTGTGTATATATATATATAGTGACAAAAGGAGATACTGCCAGCACACAGCTATCTGGAATTTAGTTAATAATTATTTGTCATTGGTAGATATCAAAATGATTTGTGTAAGATGCTTGTGTTAGCACTGCATTAGAACTGTATGTTATGTGTATAATAAACATGTTTGTCGAAAAGGGTTTGTAAAGTACTAAGCTTAAAGATGTATCCATAATTTATCCTGCTGGAAGATAACAGAAATATACATGCACTACTGTAACTGTTTAGATGTATATATTTTAACAGTGGAAACTGGAATACAAGAAGTTAACTTCAGAATTATAGCTGAAATTAACTTTATGGCACGAAGGAGCTGCTGAGAAGTTTTCTGTATTGTCTTTAAATGTGGAGGAATGTAAATTATTTGATGGTTTCAGCCATCTGCCAAAAGATCTGAAGTCTATGTATTTTTACAGGTAGAAGCTAAATGTTACCAGCTTCCATCAATGGGCATTTTGGGACCTGGGAACTCGGAGTCAGAGGGCAAGCAATGATGTCATTCTGCAAGTTATCCCAGCAGTAATATTTGAGATATTAATTTGAGAGGTCTCTGAGAGAGAGAGCATCCTGTATTCTGTCTTGGACCTGATAAGATACATTCAACACACATATACCTTGCTCTGAGTAAGTAAGTTTAGGGAACAATATAATTCTCTTATATATAGTCAAGGATACTGCAACACTTAGTTTAGATATTTTTTCTTTATTTATTTGAGACTGTCCTGTAATGTTGTTTTAAATATTTCCTGTGATTTTGAAACATGATGCCGCTGTAATTGTATACTGAGTATTTTCTTGTTTTTTTATTTATTATTAAATATATTTAAACCTTTCATTGTGGTTGATCTTTGTTATTTAAGTTCTGAGAGTGCTTGCATATTTATTTGTTGACACTATGGGCCACTCCTAATAGCCTTGCTCTTAGTCAAATTACCATTTTATTAATAGTTACATTACACAGTAAAATTGGACACCCTTTGTTAAGGGCCTTAAAGTAGCTGATAAGGGGTTCTGGTGGTAGTGATAACTACCTTATAGTCTAAGAAGAAGTGGGCATAGCTGGTAAACCTGTGCCACCTTTCCCTGCTGTGTGTGTGTGTGTGTGTGTGTGTGTGTGTGTCTGTGTGTGTGTGTGTGTGTGTGTGTGTGTGTGTGTGTGTGTGTGTGTGTGTGTGTGTGTGTGTGTGTGTGCGTGTGTGCAAACCAAATCTCCAAGAGTGTAGTGTCAGCTACTTGGACAGAGACAAGAATACTGGTTAGACAGAGAGAGTGTTGGAGGACTTGGCCTCGAACCCTGGCTAAGGACTCAACTCTATACCTGTGCCAGTGGGGAGTCTTATTAAGAATCTGGAGAAAGAGGGAGAAACCAGCCCTGGACTGACTGTGGTCTCTGTGTGCTGTTAAAGGAAATTGCACCTGATACAGGGAGCTGCATCTGAAAATACTGTGTGTACTTGTCATCCTCCCAGTGTATGTCCCCCACTGTTGCCAGTGGTGAGGATTGAGACTCCTTGATTACTGTTCCAGTGGTGGGTCATCTCACACACTATATATAGTGTGTATATATATATAGTGACAAAAGGAGATACTGCCAGCACACAGCTCTCTGGAATTTAGTTAATAATTATTTGTCATTGGTAGATATCAAAATGATTTGTGTAAGATGCTTGTGTTAGCACTGCATTAGAACTGTATGTTATGTGTATAATAAACATGTTTGTCGAAAAGGGTTTGTAAAGTACTAAGCTTAAAGATGTATCCATAGTTTATCCTGCTGGAAGATAACAGAAATATACATGCACTACTGTAACTGTTTAGATGTATATATTTTAACAGTGGAAACTGGAATACAAGAAGTTAACTTCAGAAATATAGCTGAAATTAACTTTATGGCACGAAGGAGCTGCTGAGAAGTTTTCTGTATTGTCTTTAAATGTGGAGGAATGTAAATTATTTGATGGTTTCAGCCATCTGCCAAAAGATCTGAAGTCTATGTATTTTTACAGGTAGAAGCTAAATGTTACCAGCTTCCATCAATGGGCATTTTGGGACCTGGGAACTCGGAGTCAGATGGCAAGCAATGATGTCATTCTGCAAGTTATCCCAGCAGTAATATTTGAGATATTAATTTGAGAGGTCTCTGAGAGAGAGAGCATCCTGTATTCTGTCTTGGACCTGATAAGATACATTCAACACACATATACCTTGCTCTGAGTAAGTAAGTTTAGGGAACAATATAATTCTCTTATATATAGTCAAGGATACTGCAACACTTAGTTTAGATATTTTTTCTTTATTTATTTGAGACTGTTCTCTAATGTTGTTTTAAATATTTCCTGTGATTTTGAAACATGATGCCGCTGTAATTGTATACTGAGTATTTTCTTGTTTTTTTATTTATTATTAAATATATTTAAACCTTTCATTGTGGTTGATCTTTGTTATTTAAGTTCTGAGAGTGCTTGCATATTTATTTGTTGACACTATGGGCCACTCCTAATAGCCTTGCTCTTAGTCAAATTACCATTTTATTAATAGTTACATTACACAGTAAAATTGGACACTCTTTGTTAAGGGCCTTAAAGTAGCTGATAAGGGGTTCTGGTGGTAGTGATAACTACCTTATAGTCTAAGAAGAAGTGGGCATAGCTGGTAAACCTGTGCCACCTTTCCCTGCTGTGTGTGTGTGTGTGTGTGTGTGTGTGTGTGTGTGTGTGTGTGTGTGTGTGTGTGTGTGTGTGTGTGTGTGTGTCTGTGTGCTTGTATATGTGTGTGTGTGTGTGTGTGTGTGTGTGTGTGCAAACCAAATCTCCAAGAGTGTAGTGTCAGCTACTTGGACAGAGACAAGAATACTGGTTAGACAGAGAGAGTGTTGGAGGACTTGGCCTTGAACCCTGGCTAAGGACTCAACTCTATACCTGTGCCAGTGGGGAGTCTTATTAAGAATCTGGAGAAAGAGGGAGAAACCAGCCCTGGACTGACTGTGGTCTCTGTGTGCTGTTAAAGGAAATTGCACCTGATACAGGGAGCTGCATCTGGAAATACTGTGTGTACTTATCATCCTCCCAGTGTATGTCCCCCACTGTTGCCAGTGGTGAGGATTGAGGCTCACTTGATTACTGTTCCAGTGGCGGGTGATCTCACACACACTATATATATATATATATATATATATATATATATATATATATATATATATATATATATCCATTGTTATTAACACGAGGAAAATGACAAATCCTTAAATAAAGGAATCATTGTGGGCACACACTTAGAAACCATTCTGGTAGTGATTTCCTATGGAAAGCAGTGACCATGGAGTTCAGTGTCAGGGAGTTGAACAAGATGGGTTAAATCCTTGTCCAGTAGAAATTCTGATTAGGGGTATAGGAGTAATATCTAACTAACAAATAACAATGCCACCATCTCCAAATGAAACAATTTCTTGATTAACATGGCAAGCCCAACAATGTGAGCCAGATTCCAAAGAGTTGTAAGTCTGACCTGATTCCAAAAGACTTAATCTCAGTGTAAGTAACTTATTTCATTGTAAGATGTATCTGTAAATAGACTTTCTACGGGCCTAGATTACAAAACACCTGCTCTCAGCCTCCTCTCAGTGAAAGTGGCAATTGTGGCCTGTTTTTAGCATTTTCAGCCACTGCAAGTAAAACATTGAACATACAACTTATAGATTACTTGGATTATTATATTTGGCTAGATTATTACATAAAAGTTGAAAATATAAATTAATCTTTGACAGTGATTCTGTATTATTTAGAGTAAATGAGATTTTATTGTTTACACATGCAAATGTAAACATACAGCATATATGCAAGAACTGCAAAAATATAAATTATTACTATTCATTAGAAGATATCTGCATTCATACTACTCCTATAATTTAGTCCTCATATCATAAAAAAGAAAGGGGCAGATTCAAAAAATATTGCAATCAGTGCATGTCTGCCCTGATTCTGAAAGACTTGCTCTCCATTATTTCATTGTAAAAGACCTATGTATAAATAGGCTTACACCAGGGAACAGATTCCAAACCACATGCTCTGAGCCTGCTCTCATTGTATGTGGTCACTTACACTTAGACCAAGTCATTTCGAAATGGCCCTATATCGTCCTTCATATATTTTAATAAATCTATATTGTTATCATGTTACATTAATAAACAACCTTTTTTGCAACCTGAAATCCCATCTCACATTCAACAGGCCTAAACTGTACTATAGTCTCCTTATGAGAAGATTTAAATGAGACATACCCCGGGATTCATGAAGCTCAGTGCAAGGCCAGTGTTAGGCTTGCGCTGACCATGCGATGTGAGGATGGTGCAGTAGTGCCAAATGCATAGTAATGAAGGCGCACTGTCGACACAGCCACGTGCACCTGAAAGGAACGCGAGTGCATAGGGCATGTCGAAGTGCCGCACGGAGGTATAGAAACGGCAGCTGTCGATGTGCAACCTAAAATGCTTGCATATAACAGGTTGCAAGATAGTAACCATGTCAGTGTCCCTGGATACTGAAACATATGCAAAGCATGCAAGAAAGTACCTGCGAACACAAAGTGACGAAGCAAACAGAAATGCACGGTAGGGAATAACGGGTCCTTATCCAGCGAACAAATGACATGGAAGACCGTGTGGCCATAGTCCAATGCAGTGCAGATAGCCATACCAAGTGGAAGTGAAATGCATCATATGTTAGCGATCCACCAGTGGGTACGTCCAGCCCAATGGTGAGGGTCACCAGCTGACCCATAATGTGAGGGAGGGTACACAGCTGGGCAGATGTGTCCATAACAAAATACATGAGAAAAGTCGATATCTAGTGACCGTATGTCCGAATTATATCCCACAAGGCATGTAATAGTCATATACAAAAGGTATGTCCATATTTCACATACCAAATGTGATAGGAAATAGAATAAGCACGTAAATGAAACAGAAGGAGCATGCAAACAGCCACAACAATAAGGACACATGTAGGCTGAAAGGAACAGCATTATCCATACCGTCAACTAGGATTACCACCTGTCCCACTTTGTGAGCGACAGTCCCTCCTTGGGCAGTTCTGTCCCGACAAAAACCTGTAACAATGGCAAATGTCCTGAGATTATAGGACAAAATTATTCCCTATACATTATGCAATAGTTGCATAAACAGGTTTTCTGTATCTAAATTACATAAATGTTATAAGAAACAGAATAAGCAACTGAACTGCTACAAGAATAAGCTTTGATATAGGCAAGAAGTCTAAGTTCTATCCTGTGTACTGACCGTGGGTATGTGTCGGCCTGTAAAATGTGATGTGTGTACCAAAAATGTCCCACTTTGGCCAATTGAAAAGGTGGGGAGATGTTGTCCACTACAGTCGGATATGTGTACGGAATATATCCCATCCTGGACATAGGAAAAGGTGGCATCCTACCAATGAGTACAACAGGCCGCCAAAATCCGGAAGTCAGCAATGCAAGCCGAACTTGTCAGGATGTTTCACAGTCGAACGGGTAGTACCCGGGTATACCAAACATGTAATGAAAGAGAAGTATGGGCGTGTACCTATGTGCGTGAGGTATAGCATGTGGAAAGCAAACATGGCAGGGTAGTAAACACAACCATACAGGTACCAGACACATGTAGGGTATTCAATGTGTTACTCTGGCCGTGTCATGGGCAAACAACCAAAGCACAGATGTATGGGGTGTGAGGAATCTGTGTGTGTGGGGTTGATAGGTAATGGTACAATCCTCCAAGGTGATACTGTGTCGTATGCAGAATAGGTGAACTGGAGGTGTATGAGGGAGCAGCGGGTGAAGCTGAAAGAAACACAAACACATGTATAAACAGTTGCAATACAACCAGACAGGCCATACTGTAGAACACAATCCCACAAATGGATGAATTTTGAAATGTGCGATACAAATGTATAGATATGTCACCGGCACATACCCACAGATTGGTCCTGATGGAACTGGCCATAACAAATGCAACACACCTGGATGGAACTGGCCATAATAAATGCAACACACCTGGACGCATAATGGACTATCCAGCATCCCCTGCACATCACACAACCCGTTCCCATACCTGAACGTCCACCAAATCCAGCCGTACTTGGCCTACTAGTGTGGTGTAGCCACAGCTACACATAGTGACCATAACGCATATGTAGTAGGTAGTGTCACCCTAGGTGGTTGCAGGATTGCACACGACCTCAGCACATTTTCATAACTCCAAAACGATGTTCGGTATACCTCTTGTGGATCGGTACAATTTTTGGATATCCCTCATGGGATACGTAACCTGTGTAAACATTAGAATGGAAGACACGAAGTCCAGTCCTGTAGATATCTGGATAGAAGTTGGAATGTGCATTAGAGGTGTATGACACTGTCCAGCCCTAAGTGGTCATGCATAACCTACTACCCAGGATCAAACACTTACCCGTGATGCACGTGTCCCGACACGAATAAGCAGAAATATATTGCACACATTCGCATAGTGGCAAATGGTATAAGGGTGATGAAGGCATGACATAAACAGGATAACCCTGCTCTACTGTGTGAGGGACACTTAATGTGTGTGTAGGTGTGACCGACCATACCTGTCAACCTCTAAGAGCAAGATATCTGGACAAAGCCTTGAATAAAAGTATACCTGTCAGCCTCTGAAAGCAAGATATCTGGACAAAGCCGTGAATAAACGTATACCTGTCAACCTCTGAGAGCAAGATATCTGGACAAAGCCGTGAATAAAAGTGGGACAAAGGCCCAAAAGTATGGACAATTTGTAAAGAAACTGAGAAAGTTGATAGAATAACAGTTTGTACATTGGCATTAATTTCCTAAAGAGTATGAAGTCTGAAACACTAGTGTCTGTCATTATGTTCTGACTTCAGTCTTTAATGACTAGCTACTGATCTGCCAGAAAACAACAGTGTATTACAGAGGCCCGTACATATTTACAGTAAGAAACCTTCACATTTGTTTACTGTACCACTGCATACCTGTAGTTAATTCATGTCCAAAATAATAATCCTCCTATGAATGCCTACAGGAAATAGTCAAATGTGAATGGGAACACTCCTCACCGTGGATTATATATTGTAACCACCCCCACCCATATTATGTATTGCCAACATAAAAAGCTGCTGACAGGTGCCGAAAGACCTGTCTGTAAACACAGGTAAACCTCTATAAAATGGACAATTGCTGTCCATGTGCATTATCCGACATTTGAACTTGGTCAGGGCAATTCCGTTCTCCAGGCTGACAAGCCTAAACCCAGATCACCACAGGAACACCCTGACAATCAAAGACTTGTATGTGCCAGGACTATAAGCCTTGGAGTTCTGCATATCCTTGGAGTGATTAAATATGCAGCTTGGGTCCAGAGCAGTAGGAAATAGGGAATGTGTAATATGTAGTACCGGGTTTTTCCCAGTAGGAGAATGGATGCCTGTGTTGTAAGTGAAGCAGTGAGGCGTATGTTACTGTAGCTATGTACTATGGGTATGCATATAAATGAGTCAGAACACCAATAGTATAGTGGTTACAGCATCCGGCCAATGTGAATGCAGTCCCGGGTCAACTACGACTTCAGCACATATGAGTTAATGAATGCGTGTGTGCTGTAAAGACATTTAAATATGTAAAGGTGAACGTGTGTTTTGCATATGTCCGTTAACCGGATTACAGATATTGTACTGGTACCGTCACAATTAAGGAAAGCCCACGTAAGCACAAAGACTTAGTAAACATATGTAACCCACAATAAGGATATGCAAGTGTGCCTGCGCGTGTGTAATCCGCTCACAACATAGCAAATGAATGCTGTTTTCTACACGTTTATTTATATATCTATATATGGATATATATATATTTGTGTATAGATATATATCCACAGACTTAAACTAAATAAATATATGAAAGAAAGAATGTACAGACATATATATATATATATATATATATATATATATATATATATATATATATATATATATATATATATATATATATACACACACACACACACACACACACACACACACACACACACACACACAATTACATTAATCGATATATACATAACAAACACAGAAATATTTGTCCTTGTAGATATAACACATGTACATAAATAGGCTACATCATAGCTATTATGGATAGACGCACAGACATGCAAGAAAGGTAAATGCACTGCTGCTTTCCAAACCATTGCCCAGAAAGTACCAGTGTGCCAAATCTGCAAGTTCTACTATTTAAACATGGATATAGGTGTCCTTTGCAGGACTCCAAAAAGTGTTGTCTACAAGCAACAACCAGTAATAATCGACGCAAAGGAAGTCGCATCCACAGCTACAATATAGCTGTACATGCAACAGTAGCTTGTGCAAGGGTAATAACACATGGGTTGACAGAATGTATGACATATGTCCCGATACACGGAGAGTGGATAGTGCTTAGAAGTATCTTCATACTTTATTATCGCTCACATTAAATATGTCTTATGACTACTGTGGAGGGGTGTCAGATATGGAAATCATGGGTATGCAAGAATGGGCCTAAGTTCACAGGTGTTGGTTGGCACAGATTTATTAGGTCCGCCCCATGGGAGTGATTAATATTCCTATGTGGGTATAGCACACGCCTATACCTTCCAAAAATGAAGAACTCATCTACTGGATATTGTGTAAACCATTGGGGGAAGACGTAGGGACTAATATCAGTGTCATGTAAGCGATTATCATGGACATACATGCGTACGAATAAGATGGTAACCATACCTCTCAACCTTTCAGAATAAGACATCTGGACAAAGGCATATTTAAATAAGTACAAATAGGGACTGTGTTAAATATTCCTCTGACAAAGTTAGAACGTTGATAGAATAATGGATAATTCATTAGTATGAATGTTTTGAGGGTTATTAGTTATAAACTACTAATGTCTGTCATTATTATCTAACCTCACAGTCCTTAATGATCTGCCACTAATCTACCAGAAAGGCACAATAATAACAAAGAAGGAACAACATTATATGTCTAAGTTCGGGACATTTACCCAACATGTGTACAGTTGAGAGGTATGAAGGTAACCCTGTCCTAAATAAATGTACAGAACTAGTGATATCAGGTGGACAGGTGTGAAGAAAGATGGGATGACAAATGACAAAACCTGTATAAGTCAAAAGCATGTACCTCGATAAATGTGAATGAATATTTATGCCCTGTCATAGTCAATGTGGAAGGTTAATAGTGTCCCTCAGGGTGTTATGCAGTGTCCCCTATACAGTGTCCAGTCTCCCACACTTGCATGTGAGTTCTGCCACTGATGGACATCGCAAATACCGGCGAACACATAAGGTAGATGATAGCATAATATGTTTTGATTAGCACCTGTTGGCTTTTGTGAGGAACACAACACTCTTGGCGGGTGTGTCCTGCAAAAGGAATGTAATGGCATCTGGTCTGTGATTTCCTCTTGTGTGTAGTGGTGTATTACAATGATATATCTTGTATCAGAAACAGATACATGTGATAGGAAATAGTATTATCGACTATACTACTACAAGAAAACTGTGGAGGTATGAAAAGTGCTGAAGTAGTCAGTTCAGTATTGACTGCAGGTATATGTTGACATGTCAAATGTCACAGCTGTATATATAGTACCTATAGGGCTGTCACTGTTACAAATGATGAAGGTGGGAGCTGCTTTGTAGAAATGTCAGACGTAGCAAGTTAAACCATACTTACAGCTATGCATACTCCACTAATAGACATATTAGCACACAGCAAAGTTTAGGCCAGGGGTCATGGAGCCTTGGCCGGCGTGTATGAGTAGAGGAAGTGTAGAACAAGGCAAGATGTCTGCCGAGCTATTCAGCAATATCCTGTAGGGGCGTGTAAGACAGCCCCTAAACCGAACATTGCACAGACAATGTTAGGATATGCAAATTACCCCATTTGTAGGTGAAAGCTATGCAAATGATGTAAATCTGCGATACATGTAACAGTAAGCTGTCCGTGCACGAGTAGACTTATGTGCAGAAATGTACTCGGATGTTAACCGATTTACATTCTGCAAGTAGCTAAACGGAGCATTCTCAGCTGCAAATAAAGGATGAATTCAGCTGAAGAAGCATGCCAATGGCCAAATATACGGCCAGTGGCATATTTTTCCATTGTAAATTAATAAAACTCTATTTGTCCTCCCCCGATCTCCGGTGTGTAAGCGTAGCGCAGTGGCGTGAAAACATGCTGCGCTTTTAAAACAAGAGAAATATTTAAAATACACATAGACATTGTAATTATCGTTAACAGTTAGTTCGCCATAAAGGTGAATGGCAAGATGAAGACAAGATGGCTACTGAGTACTAGTTGCTATGTGTGGAAGCGCTCTGTCAGAGATGTAACCAAGCATTAGGAGGCAATCCGATGCAATTGAGGCTGAGGATAGTGAATCACAATTTGTCATGCCATATGGGCCAAGCCACTACAGTGGAAGAGTAGGTTATGGGGGCTATCAGAGTAGAAGATAGGTGACATCATGAGTGTGTATGTATAATACACTGTAATCCTATCGGAGCAATGTGTCACATGTTTGCTGTCAGTTACTCATCAGTGGAAGAGGCTTGTTATGATTTATCCTAGGTACAGTCAGGAAACTGACGGTGTATGCCATGGATATCACTGAAGTTTCATGCAAACCTGCTGACAGTGTGTTCACGCCTGTGCACGCCTGTAAGCCCGAGTAAGCATATGTGCGCGCGTGTCAGCCCGTGTGCGCGCGTTGAAGAACGAGTAAGTTAGTGTAAGCATGTTGAAGCCCGTGTAATGTCGTGTAAGCCAGTGTATGCATTTGTAAGCATGTATTAATCTGTACTACACACATCACACACGTACTGCACACTCTGAAACACATGCTGCCAATACTACACACGTCAGTCAAATGGCACATGGATGGATAATAAATCATCAGAATCAACAGTGCTGTAAACTATACTACATTGATGGTCACAGCTGCAATGCATCATGCCTGCTTACATACACCTAGAAGGATATCACACTTTGTGTTAACAACATTTTAACATTAATACAGTGCTATAAAGTCACCCTGAGCATCAGCACCATGTTAGTCTGTTCCTGCATCTATGTTACACATTACAGGTGGTGGTACAGGTGTCATCATATGCACAGGGTATGGTGTTCCTTTCCAGAGCCTGTCATTAAGCCATCCAAGCAACATGTAAGTATGTGTGTGTGTGACGGACAACAGTGTTTGCATGGCCCAATGTTGATGTAATGTGTGTGTGTATGTGTTAGCCCCAGCTGTTTATTTCATGTGTGTGTCTGCATGTACACAGTTTCAGCATGTGTCATGCATATACAGGCGGTTGTGGGACAGTCACAGACCATAGCTGACAGGCTGTACAGATCGCCATTACTGGCCATGGACACCCCTCCATGCATTCAACAATATTCCAGTCCTGCACCTGTCAATGTATACACATACATTCTTGGGATCTGTATCACAACCTGTGGATTAACGGGAGTCAGTAATGTTAACCTGATTTGCATAGTAGTGTCAGGTAATACATAGTTATATGAGCCATACTCATCCTCCAAAGTAACAACCACTGCTGACTGTTGCTGAGATGTGCACAAGACCATTTAAAGGTGCTATACTATCATTGTTGTCAATGTCCCTTGTAATACCCAGCAACAGAATAACTGGTCACTACACAACTATAACCCAGGATCACTACAGCACACAGTATGTGCACTATCACAGAGCCATAGCAGATTTACATACATCAAAGGTGTTCATGTACAGATAATGCAGCACATTCAATAGTGCTAATATCCACATACATATCAATATCTATCTACATTACATATATAGAAATAGAAATACACACACACACACACACACACACACACACACACACACACACACACACTTGGCAGGGTTGTGATCAGAACACAGACCTAACTACCTTATCACACTACAGCATTACGCATGTACAGAACGCGCTACCGTGATTACTAGATCACAGCATTCACACAGGCATACGTCCAGCTTGCTGGCATCAGCATCAAAGGCAAAGATGCCGTACGGATTCTACAGAGAGTGAATAGTGTAAAAGCAATGTACTGTTGTCATACAGTGGGAAACTCTCACACACACACGTGGCAGGATTGGGATTAGAACACAGACCTAACTACCTTATCACACTACAGCAATACACATTTACAGAACACGCTACCGAGATTACTGAGCACAGCACTCCCAGAGGCATACTTCTAGGTGGGTGACATCATCCGTAAAGGCAAAGACACCGATACGGAATGTATGTGGAGTGAGGTGTCTAAAAGCATTACCATGTCCCCAGGGTGCAGGAAACACACACACAGGAACACACTTGGCAGGGCTGGGAGTCGAACATACATCTAACTACCTTATCACACTACAACAATACGCATTTACAGAACACGCTACCAAGATTACTGAGCACAGCACTCCCAGAGGCATACCTCTAGGTGGGTGACATCATCCGTAAAGCAAAGACGCTGATAGCGAATGTATGTGGTGTGAGGCTTCTAAAAGCATTACCGTGCCCCCAGGCTGCAGGAAACACACACACACACACAGGCACACACTTGGCAGGGCTGGGAGTCGAACATGCACCTAATTACCTTATCACACTACAGCAAAATGCATTTACAGAACGCGCTACCAAGATTACTGAACACAGCACTCCCAGAGGCATACTTCTAGGTGGGTGACATCATCCATAAAGCAAAGACGCCGATAGCGAATGTATGTGGTGTGAGGCTTCTAAAAGCATTACCGTGCCCCCAGGCTGCAGGAAACACACACACACACACAGGCACACACTTGGCAGGGCTGGGAGTCGAACATGCACCTAATTACCTTATCACACTACAGCAATACACATTTACAGAACGCGCTACCAAGATTACTGAACACAGCACTCCCAGAGGCATACTTCTAGGTGGGTGACATTCATCCGTAAAGGCAAAGAAGCTGATAGGGAATGTATGTGGTGTGAGGCATCTAAAAGCATTACAATGTCTCCAGGCTGCAGGAAACACACACACACTTGGCAGGACTGGGAGTCGAACATACACCTAACTACCTTATCACACTACTGCAATACGCCTTTACAGAATGCACTACCAAGGTTACTGAACACAGCACTCCCAGAGGCATACTTCTAGGTGGGTGACATCATCCGTAAAGGCAAAGACACCGAAAGGGAATGTATGTGGTGTGAGGTGTCTAAAATCATTACCATGTCCCCATGGTGCAGGAAACACACACACAGGCACACACTTGGGAGGGCTGGCAGTCGAATATACATCTCACTACTTTGTCATACTACAGCAATACACATTTACAGAACGTGCTACTGAGACTGCTAAACACAGTACTCCCAGAGGCATACTTCTAGGTGGGTGACATCATCGTAAAGGCAAAGACGCCGATAGGGAATGTATGTGGTGTGAGGCGTCTAAAAGCATTATCGTGTCCCCAGGAAACACACACACACACACACACACACACACACACACACACACACACACACACACACACACACACTTGGCAGTGCTGGGAGTCGAACATACACCTAACTACCTTATCACACTACAGCAATACACATTTGTGGAACGCGCTACCGAGATTACTGAACACAGCACTCCCAGAGGCATACTTCTAGGTGGGTAACATCATCCTTAAAGTCAATGACGCCGATAGGGAATGTATGTGGTGTGAGGCATCTAAAAGCATTACCTTGTCCCCAGGCAGCACACACACACACACTTGGCAGGGTGTCGAATATACATCTAACTACCTTATCACACTACAGCATTATGCATTTACAGAACGCGCTACCGAGATTACTGAACACAGCACTCCCAGAGGCATACTTCTAGGTGGGTGACATCTTCCACAAAGGCAAGGACGCCGATAGGGAATGTATAGAGAGTGAGCAGTCTGAAAGCTTATTACTGTCCCAAGGTAGACGTAGACAAACATATGGCAGTGGTGTGATCGGGGCAACTGAATATCTACGAAGCACCACAACAACACTACATAGATACAGGACGCACCACCGACAGTACACCCTGCAAGACAGTCAGCCAGTGTGTTCAATGTAGGCATCCATCGTGACATTGGAAATGGACATCTGTTGCCTGGATTTCCACCATCGCTATACAGGATGTCAGTGGCTATGCCTATACACAGAGGCACAAGGTGTCACTGGCCATGGCCACACGCTTAGTATCACATGTTCATTTGGAATGTACTGTGTGTCCATCTACACAACGGTGTACTGGGCATGCTCACACACTTAGCAGTTCCAAAGGGCCATCTTGCATGCACACGGATTCCAAACACGTAAGGCCGCAGTTTGGAATGCCCTATGTGTCTAACTACACAACGGCATACTGGGCATGCTCACACACTTAGCAGTTGCAAAGGGCCATCTTGCATGCACACGGATACTAAACATGGAAGGGCACAGTATGGTATTACTGTCCCCACGTACATGATGGCCACTCACATGTATTGACCAGTACACACTCAGGAGCCATCACAGATGTCTCAGGTGCAGATCACAGAGGTACACAACACAGTCTACAATGTAGCCCTCAGACACCACCATGACGTTGGATCAGCAATACATCAACACAACACCGTGTGATGCATGACCAGTGGACTGTACATAGGTGTACAGCAACTGTGCAGACTACACATGTACCCACAGTGTTCCATCATGTGTTATGCATTGCAATGATACCACTGTACATAACCAGGTCAGCTCTATACATAACAGGGGCCCTGGGTCTTACACAGCTGTGACAGATGACTGTCACTGTACACCAATGAACACACATGTTCGGATATGTCATACATGTAATTGCAGTGGATATTATTTATTATTATTTTATTATTATTATTTTACATTTGTTGACCGGGCTAGTCTAGCTGGATATATGTCCATTTTCAGTAGAGGCCCAGGGAGAAAAGCTCCACACGTAACATAACCAAGACAGATAGACAAATTGTTAATAAAGACTTACACATAAAAATATACATTTAAATCAACTAGTTAATAAAATCAGCATACATTAAAGGAACTCAAAAGTTTAAACTCATACACAATGTTCTGTTGATTTCAAAGCAAGTTTACCTAATACATACGGTTATGCAGTAAGGCATCAGCCATGTAGATTACAGTAAAAGCTCGGAAGGGAAGAGAAGTAGAAGGAGTATGAAGGAAAGAAAATAATGACACAAGGCAAGAGTCAGTAAGGATATGTGCATGAACCACACACACAACACATATGTACATAGCATAGCTTTTGCTGTCCTCCGTGCAGACAAGTGGCTACAGCAATCATACACACGCAAATGTGAGGTGGTTCCATGGCTGTTGAATGCCAACAGTACATGCGGTAGCAATGCTGACTGAGGACACATTCCCTCTGTACTAGTTACCCATGACACCCATCATATCATACAACAGTCCATGTGTTATGTATGTCAACACACATGTCCACCGATTGCAATGCATACAAACATGGCTACATGACAGGCATGTAGGACCAACACACATGTACAATCTGTAGTGTGCATGCAGCTGCCATGCATGTGCAGTAGCTGATGTAAGTAACTCATCTGTGCCGAACTACAACATGCAGTTGCAATGCAGCCCCATCATTGACACCTGTATATGGTGACATACTGACAGTACGATAGGATGTACATCAGATATGGATGGATGTGTGTACGTAAAGTGGTGATCCACCTGTGTAGATGGATGTTCGCTGGGTACGGCTCACAGGTGTGTCACACCCCATCATACCATTACATGTGCAAACAGTACGCTATGTTACTGTTACCTGACGATGAAGACATAATACCTACACAGCGGTCAGGTGTTACCAACTGTACGTCACTCAACACCTGTAACACTTACATCCTCCCGTGTGCATATAGCAGCACAATTGCCGGACATAGCATTGGTACACATAATGCGGCCAATACTGCTGCATGTCTGTCAGAAGTATCATCATATAGCAGGTGTATCATTCACAGTACTGTCATGTGTGTTTGCATGTGTGACCATATATGACACATATGGTGGGGAATACATCCCAATTGTGACACACCCCTGTACACTGTTGTAGACATCTGTACATACTGCAGTGTGGAAAGCATGACGTAGGCAGGTGTGGTGTGTGTAGGACACACATCAGCTATCCGTATGTGTATGACAGTTGGTCTCCACAGTGTGTGTGTGTGTGTGTGTGTGTGTGTGTGTGTGTGTGTGTGTGTGTGTGTGTGTGTGTGTGTGTATGTATGTTTGTATGGCTGTCTGGTGCATGGAGTGTGGGTGTATGCTACCATACGGAACACAGAGGATCCCAACCCCTCATGGTGATGCAGTCAACTATCCCGTTGATGCCATTGGTCTCAGCCGTACTGGCTACCTGTACATGTCCCTTCTCTGTGTCGCGTCGTGTGGGTGCACAGTACTGTGAGGGTGATGACCACATAGGCAAGTGTCCTCACCTCAACACTATGGGGTGTGCGTTATAGTGTTGTCGACCCCGTGAGTGTGGGCATGTTCCTGTACTGTGACAGGGTATTACTGCTACACAGTGAGGTCTCATGCTATCAAGTGGCCTCTAATGTTATCATTGTCCAGACCACTGTGTACAACCCCTGCACCATGTCAACATACCTGTGATGTGACCTGGTATGGATGTCACGTCTCTAGCCACTGTTGCCTATTAAACTGCACACAGGCTGCTGGATCAGTATATGTGTGGACATCTGTGGTATGTTAGACTTTCCAGCTGTCCGGTTGAGGCTACATATAGCATACTGAGATTGCCATACGTGCCTGTGAGTACTCCACAGTTACACAAGGGAGACTGCAAACACTACTACCGGTAGACACATGCAAGAAGACCATAAGGAGGGAACCTAGGCATCATTACCAACATGCTGTTACTGTTGTTACCGAGACACATACTGTGAACATATAACAATGCATGCTACACCTGTACTACATGGTTGTGCACATATAACAATGCATGCTACACCTGTACTACATGGTATGTCTGGTGCGTGTCAATAGTACACAACCAATGTAATATGCATGTCTCTCACCATTCTTACACAACTAACGTAATATACACTTCCCTCACTAGTTGTACACAACTAATGTAATATACACATCTCACTATTCTGTTCACCCTGTGCATCAGACCATTTGAGCATGTCTCTGCACCGATGGTGTGTATGACAGGGATGCTTCACAGGCTTCATCATATGCACAGGGTGATAATGTGTGCCAGGGGCATAGGCTGCACCAATGGGTGACATCATGTGTGTGGGTAAGGGCCGGTGATATGATTGGACATGTCTGTTCAGTATGCATGTGAGTGTTGTGGTGCCCTACAGATGTGTTTGCTGTGTGCGTGTATGTGTGCACACAGTTCTGCCTTTTGTGAGACCTACACAGGGGTATTATTGACAGCTCCAGATTGTACAGACCAGGTTGTACAACTCACTGTGTCCAGGCATGGCCACGTGACCTATGCCTGCCAGGAGTTGCACGGGCACTACCAGGCGGAGGTACAGATTGGCTACTGTCCGATGGCACATGTCCACTGGAACCGTGTCTGTGCTGGGAATTTCCAGGGCCACGTCGACATGGCCTGCTGTGTCCTGGTGTGGACAGCGCAGCACCAGCTGCACTGCTACTGATACCGGCACAATGGGAGCAGGCATGTGAGGTGGCACGCTCACGTCGACCTGCACTAGGTGATGTAGCTGGCCTATGTCCATGTGGCCTACGCCTCACTCCTACCAGATGTTCCAGCACAGACAGCTCACGCTCGCGGATTGCCATGACACAGTCAAGGATTCCGACCATGTCACCCAATCGCCTGTCCAGAACATCAGAGATCTGCTGTTGAGCATTTGCCAATGCCTGGATGTTGTCATTTAGGGTATGGATAGCAGCCCTCTGCAGTCTCTCCCCTTCTCTGTTCTGCCTTTCAGCACATGTCTGTGCCACCATTACAGTCTGCAACATGCATCTGGTGATACCACCTGCTGCACTCTGTCCTACAGGTGCATGTCTGCCAGAGGTCCTCCTACGAGCAGCACCGGCCACATGCCTGTGTGGCACATCTACAGACATTACACTGACACCATGGTGTGGAGACACAGCATCTGTAGCCAGAACACGTTCCTGTTCCACGATAACAGACGCTGACTGTCCTTCCTCTATGGCCAATGGTGATGCAGTATGTGTTGGCAGCAGAACTGTGTGTGGGAAAGAGGGGGACATAGCTGGGATGGCAACCATTGGCACAGATTCAGCCCCTGACAACCCTGCCTGTACCTCATGCATATGTTCATCACTGCTAGTATCTGTGGGGACACTAACATCAGATGGACCGCAGGAGGGTAACGCACCTACATCACCTGTGAATGCAAAGAAATACTCTAAATTACAATAGACACAGACACACACACACATAGACACACACACACACACACACACACACACACACACACACACACAGACACACACATACACACACACAGACACACACACCATGCATGTCATTTGACAGATGGCATGCAGCATGCCTGTGATACAGCTGATGGCATGCAGCTCAGACATTAATAGTGTTAGTAAGCATACCCCCTGGGGTGCACAATACAGCAAGCAGGTGTCATATCAGTAGCCATGCAGTTCACACAATCATGGTAGTACGCATGCATCCCCGTGATACACCATGTGGACCAGAACAGGATAGCAGTACACATGGCTGACGTGACCTTGACATGTAATCTGCTGACGTGTGCATTAACATGCATACATGTCTGGCACAGTGGTGTCCTGACATGTACAGTGTTGTAATGGCCATCACATTGCGGTGTTGTCTGTATGTCCTACAGATAGAATGCGTGTTTAGCAAATGTGCATGTGCATGGAAGGGTAGTGTGAGCCATCTACATTGCTCTACAGTGTGAAGTACAGACACTGTGCCATTGCATGGCATCATGAGGCGTCTATATTGCTATGCAGTGCATAATATGTACACATTGCATAGCCATAACTGCATGCATACCCAAGACATAACTGTGGATTGTAACCCACGATGCTGAGGTGTGTACACACCAAACCATGCTGTGTCATGTGACAGGTCACTGGAGGACCTACATATGACACCCCTGCACAACTACAGAGTCTTAGCTGCCTGGCAGCCATGTCCACACATAGCGGACTTGTCAATTCACCATGTCCAACATGACATTGCTGTACCGCACACACGAGGTGCACAGCTAATGGTGTTGTCCTACAGCAGCAAGGGAAATGTACAGTATCTGTGACCTGATGTGGTGTCAATGTCTGTGAAAGCTGTAGAGGTGACTACTGTCATGCTATAAACTGGCATGATGTTTAACACATCTTATATGGCAGACATCAGTGACACCTCCACTGGCTGTGCACAGGTTGTTAGGATGTCCAGTGTACACTCACTGTCATGCTTAATATGGCATGATGTTACACATCATGGCATCT
The DNA here is from genome assembly GCF_019279795.1 of Protopterus annectens. Lineage (NCBI taxonomy): Eukaryota > Metazoa > Chordata > Ceratodontiformes > Protopteridae > Protopterus > Protopterus annectens. The sequence goes on along the minus strand of NC_056728.1, from coordinate 512,369,344 downwards.
TCATCATG
>NC_056728.1:512319721-512368836 GCF_019279795.1 Protopterus annectens | reverse complement strand
ACAGATAGTCTTAGAGATGTAACCAAGCATTACTAGGCAATCCCATGCAAATGAGGGTAAGGATAGTGAATCCCAGGTTTACATAGCTAATGAGCACAGTCAGTGGAGTGTATGAGTAGAATAAGGGGAGTAACAGAGTAGAAGATAGGTGACATAATGAGGGGGGTATGTATGACAGAATGTAAGCTCACTGGAGCAGAGGGACGTGTTTGCTGTCAGTTACTCATCACTGGAAGAGGTGTGTCAACAGGTAACCTAGCTAAAAGCAAGAAACAGAAGGTGTATGCCGTGGATAACACTAAAGTTTTATGTTGAAGTGCCTGCAATGTGTTTGCGCACCGGTGCGTGGCTGTATATCCAAGTAAGACTGTGTATGCACGTGTGCACCTGTGTGCACGCGTTTAAGCCGGAGTAAGTATGTGTAAGCTTGTTTAAAGTTGTTTAAGTGTGTTTGAGCCTGTGTGCGCACATTTAAGCAGGAATTAGCAAGTGTTAGGCCGCGTAAGCATGTGTGTGAATGTGTGAGCTGGTGTGCGTGTGTTTGCGCTTGTGTGCACAGCGCTGCCCCCCCCCCCCCTTGGAAACAGAAAGGGAAAAGGAAGCACAACAAATAGTAGGAAGTTAACCAGGGAGAACTAGCAAAGCTAGCAGGTGAAAATAATCAGAATCACACAATTACACAGGCAGTACACTAGCCCAGCCCAGCACTTAAAACTCTGCAAACAACTTTCCACCATGTTTTCCTCAGAGACACTGCAACACTGTAGTAAACTAAGAGAAGTGAAAACTTAAAAAGCTTTACTGAGACAAAGAAATATTAAGGGCTGCCATTGCTGTTATAAGGCGACATATTCAACATGCTGAGGGTGGTGACAATGCGGATGCTGCTGAGCAACCCCCAGTGAGGAGATGGAGAAGACTGTACAGGGCCAGGGTAACCTACCAGGGGCTACATGAGCTGGAGATAGTGGAGCGTTATAGAGTGGACAGAGACCTCATGCAGCAAATTGTTGAGCTATGCAGGCCATGCCTCACACACAGAACCAACAGAGGGGAACCCATACCAGTGGAAATCAAGGTATGTGTTGGCTTAAGAATACTAGCAACAGGTACCTTCCAGAGACCAACTGGTGATATGATGGGGATATCACAGGCATCAGCAGCAAGGGTACTGCACCATTTCCTGAATGCCATGTCAGCACATGTCAGTGATCATGTATATTTCCCCAATTCCCGTGAGGTATTGGCCAGCAATATGCGTCTTTTCCAGCAAATAGAGGAATACCCTGAGGTAGTGGGTGCAATAGACTGCACGCACATATGCATCAAAGCACCAGCTGGTGAGCAGGGTAGGGCCTACATTAACTGCAAGGGCTTCCCCTCCATCAACTGCCAGGTTGTGTGTGATGCCCAGGCCATAATAGTGAATGTGTGTGCTGGCTGCCCTGGAAGATACCATGATACCCATATCTGGCATCTGACACATCTGTACCAGACATTTGCCAATGGGGATATCCCTCACGGTCACCTAATGGGGATTGCTGGATATGGACTGGAGCCGTGGCTGATGACACCCATCAGAAATGCACACACACCTGAACAGGAACGCCATAATGAGACACACGCACAAACATGAAATGTAATCGAGCGTGTGTTTGGGCTGCTCAAGTCATGGTTCCGGTGCCTGGACACATCTGGTGGAGCCTTGCAGTACTCACCAACTACATGTACCCAAATTGTCATGGTATGTGCTATGCTACATAATATGATCCTGTGGAAACAGCTGCAGCAGGAGCAGCATAGGCCCAGGCCAAACAGCCCCCCACCATTGCCAAGGCCATCACAGGCAGAGCGTGACTCGGAGGAGGAACAACCTGAGCCTGCTCCAGTAGGCAGAAGGAGGTGTGCCCAGTTTGATTTGGCCTTGGCAAAGAGGCAACACATAGCACATACACTGGCACAGTTGGAACCCTGGAAATGATACCTCTCTCTGACTTGCACATATAGTAAAAGGGATGCCTAACTTGACACTACCTGTTGGGCAAGTTTGGTCAGAGTTGGGCATAGTTGAGCAAAAGCAGGTAAGCATGCTCATATATCGGCTTTACTGGTCCTTAGGCAGTCTGGTCTGCCCAGTATGAAAATATAAAGCAGTAACAGGCCTTGAACACAGGATACTGTGCACTATAGTCACAGTACTGAACCACTAAACTATGACAGCATTTCACTGGTCAGCCTGTATGAAGAAATATTGCTAAGTCGATGCAAAGTGTCTCATGGAAACCCTGCAGGCACAGCATACTCCCTGTCGAGTTATGACACAAAGGTGAGCCCTGCAGTAAAAATATAACTTGATTTTCAATACACATATAGTATAAAGTTTAATATCGGGAATGTTCACACACGTTAACAAATGTAGTGGACTTCAGACAGCAACATACTGAAAGGTCACACTGGGCATGCTCACACACTTGAATAAATGAGACAAATGTCAGGCAACAAAACACTGAAAGGCCAAACTGGGCATGCTCATACACTTAGGCCATGTCTGGGTACAGCAGTGGGCCACACATATCTGGCAGTTGCATGTGTTAACCCGGGAACCTCTCACTATTCACCAATCCTGCCTTGTGCACACAGTTATATGATAACAGACACATATATAATATATTGGAACCCTGTCATAATCAACTATGTACTACAGATACCTAGGTTGTTCATAGCAAGTGGGAAAGAAAAGAAGATAAAAAACCTGCAATCAGTATCATCAATAAACAATGTGCACTCCAAACATTATCATAGGTTCATAGGTTCATAGGTTGATACTAGGCTATCTGCCATAGGGCATTTATAAGCCTATCCAGAGTGTGTTTGGCTTTTGCCACCCTTTTAGATTAGTAGACTGTGCCTTTGAATAGTAGGTCACACAAGATATCCCTTTTACGGTTAGTTTATTGCGCCTCTGTCTAGCATATATAATATATTGGAACCCTGTCATAATCAAATATGTACTACAGATACCTAGGTTGTTCATAGCAAGTGGGAAAGCAAAGAAGATAAAAAACCTGCAATAAGTATCATCAATAAACAATGTGCACTCCAAACATTATCATAGGTTCATAGGTTGATACTAGGCTATCTGCCCTAGGGCATTTATAAGCCTAGCCAGAGTGTGTTTGGCTTTTGCCACCCTTTTAGATTAGTAGACTGTGCCTTTGAATAGTAGGTCACACAAGATATCCCTTTTACGGTTAGTTTATTGTGCCTCTGTCTAGCAGGGACGCAGAAGAGATCCCAGGGGTGAACGTACAATCTCCCATCCACTCGTCAAGATTTCTCTTGAAGAGGGTCAGTGAGGAGCTCTGCCTAACTTGGACTGGAATTTCATTCCAGAGTGAGGGGAGCCTCTGGGATATGAATCTGTTCCTCCAGCATGTCCTATTTATTTCTGTGCTGAGGTTTAAGTCCCTGGAGTATGTAGCTCTAAGGGATTTGGATATCCTGAGGTTCAGCATGACCATTAATTCTGGTTTGGACATGGCTTTATACGTCAGGCACAGATTGCATCTGAGTAGGCGGTAAGCAACTGAGTAGAGCTGGAGTTTCTTTAGCCGAACTGCGTCGGGCATCCGTTTGAGTCCCTTGATCCACTTGGTGAGGTACTTTTGGGGTCATTACAGTTGCTGCAGGTGTCGGGTAAGGTACATCCCAAATGGGGCATTGTATTCAAGTATGGGCCTGATGAGTAGAGGGGCACAATGACCTCTCTTGATCTAGATGTGAAACCTTTCATGATAAGGTGGGCTATATAGAAGGTCTTTCAAACCACTTTGGCAATGTGATTGTCAAAGGAGAGATTACTATCTACTTGGGTCCCCAAATCCCTAATTACATCTTCTGTACGTAATGGATTACCACCTATGTGGTAATTTGTGGGCACTTTGTTTTTCCCAAAGGGGATGACTATGTATTTTATGGCATTTAGCTTTAGGCCTTGGCTCTGGCACCAGTTAACCATCTCTGTGAGACCCATTTGGAGGATGCTTGTGTCAGCCAGAGAGTCGATTATGGCACCCAGTTTGCAGTCATCTGCGAACTTGGTCAGCCATAGTCCTCCCATGTTAGCCTGTACCTCAGAGAAATATATACTGAACAAGAGAGGTCCCAGGACTGAGCCTTGTGAGATGCCACTTGTAACTGGTGTAGAGACTGACATGGCACCTGCAATTCCGACCATGTGGGTGCTATCCCTGATCCAGTTTGCAATCCACCTTGTGACATATGTGTTGATATCTAAGCTGGTGAGCTTATTTATGATGCCCGAGTGGGGTATTGTGTTGAAGGCTTTTGCGAGGTCCAGGTAGGCTGTGTGGACTACCTTCCCTACATCTATGGCTCTGGTAACTGTTGCAAAGAAGTCGACCAGGTTCAAGAGGCAAGATCTGCCCTTAACAAAGCTGAATTGGGTAGGATCCAGTGTCTGGAGGTTCCTGATGTCTTTGTTTATGAGTTCCATGATGATACGCTCCATAGCTTTGCAGACCAGGCTAGTCAGGCTTATAGGGCGATAGTGTCCAGGTTCCATTGTGGCACCACCTTTGTGGAGCGGGACCACTGTTGCTGTACACCATTCCTTGGGTACATATCCTGTAGTAAGTCTGATATTGAACAGTTACTTTATGTGAGGGTTAGGTTCTTCATGAAGCTCATGTAAGACGCAGCCCGGGACACTGTCCGGTCCCATTGATGCTGTGTTATTGCTTTGGAGAGGGCAGCTCTCACCTGTTCATCTGTGATGTCAGGGAGGCTACACTCTGTTGGGATGGACATTTGCTCTTTTGGTAGGATGGGGGGAGAAATATGCACTGAACCTGTCTGCCAGGATGTTGGCAATGTCTGTGGGTTCAGTGTATTTTTTGTCATTATTCACTAAGAGCATATCTGGGAGTTGCCACCCAGGTTCCTGACATAACTAAAGAAGGCATTGCGAATGTCTTTAGTGTCTTGGGCAATTTTTCTTTCGAAGCTGGCCTTAGATGATTTTATGAGTGATTGTAGTTTCTTGCTAGTACTGATAAGAGAGGCCTTCCCTTCTTGGGATTTTGCTCTATCATGTAGTAGCCTCCTCCTTTTTGTTGTATAGCTTATTTATGGCTGGGGTCCACCAGACAGGTCCCCTGCCTTTGGAGGAGTGAGTCTTGGTTTCATTTGGGATAGCACAATCCATGAATTCCTGTAGGTGTCCATAGAATGCGTTTCTAAAGGATTCTGCAGTTTGAGCCATATTTTCCACTGGCCCAGGGAATTTGAAGGATACCACCTCGGTTTTGAGAAGTGTGACATTTGCTTTTGAGAAGTTCTTCACCGAGAATACCTTGGCTGGAGGTGGGGATGGGATATGGATATCCAGTGAGATAAATCTATGGTCTGACCTTACCAATGAGGGTATACCTCTGGTGTGGAACATAGAGTCCCCATGTTGGTGATGACCAGGTCCAATACATTTTCCCCTCTTGTGGGGCTGGTGACCAGTTGTTCCATAGCATTTGAGTTTATAAATTCTAGGAACTGTTGGCCGAGGGTGTTGGGTATTGAGTAGTATTCCCAGTCAATGTTTGCGTAGTTGAAGTTACCCAATATAATGGTGTTTGGAGAGACCTTCATAATCTTCAGTGTTCTCTGGAAAGCCAAGTGGGGTCCCTGAGTTTGTGAGGGTGGTCTGTAGCAGGCTACAAACTGAAAGGCAGTTTTGCCCACTGTTAGTTGCACATGGATGGTCTCCGATGCTTCGTGCAGTGCTACTAACCTGGAGGTGTGTGTATCTTTGATGTATATGGATACTCCCCCTGCTTTTGTGGTTCTGCCCGGGTTTTGTGGCCGAAAAGCATGGTATGAAGTATAACCTGGTAGTGCTGGGGTGCTTTCGGGAACCTTGAACCAGGTTTCTGTTACTGCACAGATATCGATATTCTCCATACTGAAGGGAGCCTTGAGTGAGTACATTTTGAGGTATAGACTTCTGTCATTGAGCAGCATTACCCTTAGTTTCTTTTACCTTGTATCGTCTATGGAGGTGGGTTTGTCTTTTGAGCCTTGCCTAAAAAAGGCACTATGGGCGTGGCAAGAGTGTTAGCCAGTATTCGAAAGCCCAGGGGTGACAGGTGCAAGCCATCCCTAGTGACGCAACATGGCTTGTCAAGCATGTCATCCCAGGCTGACAGACACTGGATCCCCTTTGAATGACACCAATACATTAACCAACTGTTAAAATTGATCATTCTGTCTTTATACTGTGGCATCATTCTTAGTGACAGTAAGATGCTACACAAGGTCAGGGTCATACCGGCCTGGGCTACATGATCAGAGAGCTCCTCTATGTCTCTTCTCATGTAGTCCAGGGAGGAACATCTCAGGTCATTCACACCAGCATGGACAATGACAGAGTCATATTTGTACTCGTTTTGGAGTGACCTGAGTGCATGTGTTATGTGGCGTTTCCTGGCACCCGACAGACAGCTTACAGTCACCTTCACCTTGTTCAGCCTGGTGAATGGGATGTCAGTGTGTCTGACAATAGAGTCACCTATTACAAGTGTATTAGGTGTGTTGTTTAGCCTTAAGGGCAGTGACTGTGTGGCACACTGACTTTATGAACTATGTGATATGTGTGTATTGCTGTGGGGTAGCAGTTGTTTGGGTGTCTGCTTTGGAGGGCTCTGCTGCTTAGGCAGATTTTTATTTAGAGCCTTCAAGTATGTTTTTGTGTGTTTATGTGTTTGGTTTGCTGTTGCTATAGGTCTATGTGAGACTGGATTTGTGGTGTGTGTGGTTACCTTCTTCTCCTGATAGACTGTGCCAGTCATGGGTCAAGAGAGCTCGGCCTCCAGTTTGTCCATATAGTTGCATCTCTCACATATATCTGAGTTTGTTGGGAGGAGGAGAGGGTTATCTGTGTACATAAGGCAGTTGTAACATTGCCTGAAAAGTCCCATATTCACCAGCTGCACTGCAGAGTACACCTGGAGAGTACACACAAAACTTGACCTTTGGACATGTCAGGATATTATGATGAAATACTCTTTTGACTGATCAAAAAGGATCAGTAGGGTGTTCAGTGTGTAAAAGAGTATAACAGGGGTTTAGTGCTTAAGTTTGTTGGTGTTTTGGAAAGATTATCTGCGAAGGTGTCCAGACAGAACAATGACACTTCCTTCAGCTGTCATAAATAGCAATGTACACTCATATATGTCCTGAGTCAGGGCCAACTGTAAATGACTGACAATGCCAACATCCTGTCAGACAGGCCCATACATACATACCCAACTCCCACTGACAAAAGGCCTTATCATCATATCAGGAGATATCACATGTAGAATGGGTAAACAGCTCCTTGCAAATCAGAAAACATGGCATCAATTGGATTACATTGTTTCCCTATATGTGTCATAAGTGAACTGCAGAACAAACAGACCCTGCACTGAACAGTCTGTTGAGCCTCACCTTCTCTACAGGATATGAAACCGTTGAATGCGTTACAGCAACATATGACACACTCCACAAGTGTTGGTGCACAACAGACCATGGGAACTATAGTCTTATAAGCCTATGAAGTCTGATCTGCAATGCCATGGAGTCCATCATGATTGAAGTCATAAACAGAGCTATTGGAAGCCGACAAACAGACAACCCTACAAACTTTGGTTTGGTCATGGGCAGATCATGGTTCCCAAACCTGCTAGACTGTTTGCAAGGCAGCCACCCAGGACATACATCACTGAAATGAGCTACACATGTCCCACATAGACTTTGAATAGCCCTTTTCCAACATCCCAAACACATGTCGTATCCACAAAATCAACAAACTGTGCATAAATATGTATTGTCATATGATGGATTGGCAACTGGTCCACAGATAGACCACACAAGCTAAGAATTGTGGAGTCCTGTTCAAGCTGTCTGCCATGGTCCAGTCCTGGGATTGCATAAAGCAAAGTGCACACATATTACCATGTCCAGTCTGATGATGTCATCATCCTACAAATATAGCAGTAGAAATGAAAACACTGAGTAAAGCATATAGAGCGCCATGTTCATGCATCTTTCTCTCTAGTATCCTAACCTAGTTAGGTAGGGGTTTAAAACCTGCAATTGCTGAGTGTGTGTGTGTGTGTGTGTGTGTGTGTGTGTGTATGGGGGATGTATGTCTGTGTGTGATTTCCTTTGAGAGGAGTGCCCTTTTTGGAGACTAGGAAAACACATTAAAAGAGGTATATTCCTCTTTGCCAAGTCTGATGATGTCATTATCCCACAAATGCAGTAGTGGAAATAAAAACTCCCAATAAAGCATGTAGCGTGTCGTGTTAATACATATCTCTCTAATAACATGGCCTAGGGGCTTGAATCCTGCAATTGCTGAGTGTGCGTCGGGGGTGTATGTTTATGTGTGATTTCCTTTGAGAAGAGTGCCCTTTTTGGGGACTAGGAAAACACATTAAAAGAGGTATTTTCCTATTTGCCAAGTCAGATGATGTCAGCATCCCACAAATACAGCAGTGGAAATCAAAGCTCCCAATAAAGCATATAGCGCATCGTGTTAATGCGTATCTTTCTAGTCTCATAACATAATTAGGTAGAGGTTTGAATCCTGCAATTGCTGAGTGTGTGTGTTTGTGTGTGGGGGGTGTATGTTTGTGTGTGATTTCCTTTGAGAAAAGTGCCCTTTTTGGAGAATAGGAAAACACATTAAAAGAGGTAAATTCCTCTTTGCCAAGTCTGATGATGTCAGCATCCCACAAATACAGCAGTGGAAATGAAAACTTTCAGTAAAGCATATAGCATGTCGTGTTAATGTGTATCTCTCCAGTATCATAACATAGTTAGGTAGGTGTTTAAATCCGGCAATTGCTTAGTGTGTGTGTCTGACACTGTTGGTCAATGTGTTGTGGGTGTTGCCACTGTATGACATATCAGTGAAATAACAGTATGTGCATTGCACACTTCAGGTATCTGTGTGGCAAATACATATATATATATATATATATATATATATATATATATATATATATATATATATATATATATATATATATATATATATATACACGCGACCTCAATAAGTTCATAGGTGTGAAGCCTGCTTTCTACATGAATACATCTGTTACCTTTGACAGATTGTGCTGCTGCTTCTCAGACCTTAGGTCACATATGTATGTTTGTGACAAGGCCAGCCACTGTAATGATCTGTGACCTAGGTCATCTGTGTCACACACACCAATGACAGTTTCTATAGAATAGTGTGAGTGAGGGTACATGCCTGGGGTATATTTCAGACATGTTCAAACACAACAAAGTCTGTCAGTAATTGACATTCATTACAGATGTGCAACAACTATGTTGATATGCATACAGACCCCTTTTTGCTTATGTGATACACTGAGGGACTTCAGAATACCTTTGGAAATGTGAATCCCAAAGGACTGATGACATAGCATGTGGCTGTATGTGCAAGTCGGTACCCCTTCTACATGTCATGGGCTACTCCCCATGTGGTACTGTCGGGATACTATGTTTAGTAAATGTGGATGACTATGCTATAGTTGGCTTATAGCATTACAGTATGGGTTGGTCAACAGGTATCTGTCTGTATGATATCCTTGTGGAGGATAAGTGTCTCATCCGGAGAATGCATTGTAGGCCACTGTATGCATTACCAGATGTGGACGGACATATTGCTATGTTTGCTTCTACCTAAGAGGGCTGCATGGCAAACTGGAGTGGTCCCAGGAATGGGTGGCAGTCAATACCACTGGTTACTGGTATAGTACTGTACCAGAAGGATCCAAATGCTACTGTGTTTCCTACATGTGTGTGTCAGTTGTCAAGACATCAACTAACGATTGGTTATAGTCAGGCTGTTGAGGTTGTGTATACTACCAGAATGCAAACCAATGACCAATATTAACAGTATCACCCACAGCATAGTGTCAAACCATGTCATACCTCATGAGTACCTAAGTTAAAACATATGTGTAGTAAAATGCATACTGGCCAGCAATAGAAACTATGAAGTGTTAACACTGTGTAATACAGGGTATGTCACCCTTCCCATGTGTCCACTATGCACGTACATGCAGACAGTACACCTCCATCATGTTCACGAATGTACACCTGAAAATCTGTACAGCACACATCACACACGTACTGTCCACTCACCAACACCTGCTGCCAGAACTACACACATCAGCCAAGTGGCACATGGGCAGACAATCCATTTTTGGAATTAACACTGGTGTAAACAATACTACATTGATAATCATAGCTTTAATGCATCATGCCTGCTCAGATATACCTACAAGGATATCATTACACTTTACTGTTGACAACATGCTAACATTGCTACTAAGTCACCATGTGCATCAGCACCATGTTAGCCTGTTCCTGCATCAATGTTACAGATGACAGGAGGTGGCACAGTTTCATCATATGCACAGGGTGTGTTGTTGGTTTGCCAGAGCCCGACATTGACCCATCCAATTGACATGTATGTGTGCGTGTGTGTGTGTGTGTGTGTGTGTGTGTGTGTGTGTGTGTGTGTGTGTGTGTGTGTGTGTGTGTGTGTGTGTGTGTGTGTGTGTGTGTGTGTGTGTGAGGGACAACAGTACAGCATGGGTCAATGTCGATGTAATGTGTGTGTGTATGTGTTAGCCCTAGGTGGTTGGTTTATGCGTGTGTGTCTGCATGCACACAGTTCCACCATGTGGCTGCCAAATACAGGAGGTTGTGGGACAGCCACAGACTGTACCTGCCAGGCTGTACAGATCACTGTCTCTGGGCAAGGACACAGTACCTGTGCATGGCAGGGGTGTCACGGACAGTAGCGGGTACTAAGCCAGACTAGGTGCTATCATCAGAGGCAGAGGGATGTCGACTGGACCCATGTCCCTGCTGGGACTGGCCACAGCCATGTGCATGTGGTCTTCTAGGATGGTCTATTGACAGCCCAGCCCCAACATCGCTGGGGCTGGTACTGCCACTATGGGAGCAGCTGTGACTTGTGTGTCATCCGCGATGACTGCCAACTGATGATGTTGCTGGGATATGTCCACATCGACGTCTCAGCCATCCTGCACTGTCCTGGCACATGGACATGACATTGTGGAGGACATCTAGTGTCTTCCCCCAATGTCTATCAATGACCTCGGTGTAATTACGGATGGCACAGGCAAAGTCATGGATACTGTCATTGATAGCAGTATTTGGGCCCTCTTCACCCTTAGTCCCTGTCTGGTGTACCGTTCCATATGTGCCTGTGCCTGCATTACAGCCCTGAACATACCTGAGGTTGTACGACCTGTGGGGTCATATCTGCCAGGGGCATTACGACCAGCGGTGCTCCCGAAAGAACCTCTGGACATCTGCCTATGTGGTACCATTCCAGAAGTCTGGGTATGGCTGCTGTGAGGGGATGCATGTGCCATAGATACCATGCTACCCTGATCAATGCCAACTGTATGCTGTCCCTCAGCTAAGGCCATTGGTGATGAAGGATGTATTGGCAGTATGAATGTGCGCATAGATGGGGTAGACAGCTGTGTACTGTCGATTGGCGGACCAACGACAGATCCTGTCAAACCTGCCTGTGCTACAACACATGTATCATCATTTCCACTATTTGTGGCAGTCACTTCAGGTTCCCTGCTGCACTCAACCAGCACAACCTCAGCACCTCTGAGAGGAAGACAGGAAACACGCTTTACAATCTGTACATGATGTTAGCACACATGCACACATGAACACATGCACACATGCACACATGCACACATGAACACATGAACACATGCACACATGCACACATGCACACAAATACACTACTCATTAAAGTTGACACACACACACACACACACACACACACACACACACACACACACACACACACACACACACACACCAAAAGCAATCCAGAACATACTCATTAGTGGTTGATGGTGGAGTACAGTATCACAAGCCAAAGAATCCTATCACACGTGTCAGCATGCAGGATGTGTGTTGCTCACCAGCATGCAGTGTGAGTGTAGAGAGTCCTTGTTAATAGCAGTATACATGTCTTTGATGCATGTGTGTTGTTCAATGATTGGCCTCACCCTAGAACACAAAGTGTACATGGACACATCATTGCTGTGCAAGTATTAAATGCTTTCCAATGTCCTGTGCACCATCACTCATAGGTATACATACCATGTCCGGATGCACACAACTGTCAGGTGTATAGCAATGAATGCTATGTGTAGTACTGTAGTTACTGTAACTGGATGCAGTGTAGTACCATGAGCCATCATCAGGCAGCATCATGTGGTCATTCAAGGCCACTAATGTGTGCCACACTGGCAACTATATTGTTGTACCTGAACTGCAGCACTTAACCATTTCACAGGCAGTTGTTACATGGGTATGTAAGGTGTTCAATAGGGAGCATTGCCTAACACGAATGTGTTGTGTGATGAAGAGTGTCACACCACCCCATGATAGGCCTCTACCCCTCAGGTATAGTATGTATGCTGTGTGGATGACATTTGGGATACTGGAGTCTGACCTTACAGCAGGTGTCTAAATAGGCCATGTGTATCATATTAACACTGACTGATTATGACAAAGTGGTGTATGTTGTGTGCATGTGTATTGACTCTGCCTATACAATGTCCACTACAGTGTACCACAATTGGTTGGGATGCTCTGTGTATTGCATGTGTTTGAGGCAGCTGCTCATGTTACTGGAATGTGCATAGTCCCACAGAAAACATGCAGAGCATGCATTATGTGTAGGTGTTTTAGATGTGTATATGGACTACAACTCACCTATGACATGCACATGTTATTTGCTATATTAAATGTAGAACACTCACCAGCATTGGGTCTCCTGTCTTGCTGTCATACTAGCGGGACCTACAAGGATATGAGACAGTTTGTCAGTGTCAACAACTATGGCATTGCTTCTGTGAGTTTGCAACTTTACAGTAGTACAACATGTGACAGTCACAGGCATACAGATTATGTTCCAAATTATCAGTATTGCACAACACCAGGCTCCACATCTTATAAATACACAGTGCACATCTGACATATGCATGTTCTAACAATCAAGCTAACAGTAGTCTACAAATATGCCATGTTACCTGCGCGCTCTGAGTCAACTTGCTTTGTGACTCTGGTCTCCATGATGACACATGTCTGTTGTAGTGGTTGGCCAGGAGCCACCACGCTGAGAAGCAGCTCTTCCACTCTGGTGAGGGGCGGGTGTGATGCTGCACCACCACCTGTGGCAAGCTGTTGTCTGCGGACATCGGAGACATGCTGCCAGACATGTCTAATTAAATCACTGCAGTGATGGTGTACCTGCTCATAAGTCCAGTTCTGCATGCCTACATCATTCACCCGATGGACAACATCTTGCCACAGTGCAGTGCACCCATGCTGGTCCTGGCTGGCTGCTTCTGGAAAACAGCAGGGTGTAATGTAGTAGGGAGTCTAGGAGTATTTCCTCCTCTTCAGGGGAATATGCAGGTTTGCGATTGTGAGACATATCCCTGGAAGACAATAAAACAATAATTGTGAGCAAGTCATGCGGCACACAACATTCTAAAGTACAGACATCAATGAAATGCCATATATAGCAACCTATTGGCTGTCAGTAGATACACACTTTTAATACCACATATCAGTGCTCAGCCCACAACTGCCTGACAGTGCCTGGCACATTCTATATATTAGACCATGTTCTGCACAGCAACAAAGTGAAACCAGTATGTAAGACTATACAACAGTACATGGCACACTGTATTTGACACAATGCACCACCTAGCCACAGGAGGTATATATCAAGCTAATGGATGAAGAAAGATGTCATCCATTGCAATGAATGTAAAGTACAGTTACAGTATTACCAGTATACCACAGTAGTCTTTGATGCCAAACCCCTGCCTAACATATGTGCACAGTTGTTGATATAGGTGGCATACTACTGTACTAGACTATACATGTTGCTAGATACACCCGTATACCCTGTAACACAGACATGATTGAGGGCATGGTACAGGCATAATTACACACACATCAGACATACATCCAACACACAAATGTATGCCAACACAGATGAACTTTAACTGTGTACCATACAGTACTGTGTGTCACTAATTACAAAACCTTATGCCTGAGGTATGTAATCTGTGAGGACTACAGGGAACACACAAAACAGTGTTTCCAAGCAATGTGAGCATACACCATACTGTACTGTTTAGGCCTACAGCTTCAGGTAGTACTACAGTTCATATGGGAGTCGGATTCACCAGCAGTACCACTCACTAAGCATACATGTATTGCTTTAGCCTACAATGGGACACCACAGTCGACAACAAGGGACTATGTCACACTGTATGCCATACTACTTTTTCTGCCTAGCAATAGCATACACATCTTTTGCTGGGATCACATCTAGGGCACAAACTACCATGACAGAAACAAATTCACACTAAGCTATCACACCTTTACAGACCTTGCACACATTCACCAACACATTCTCCATCACACTCAGTCAACCTCACATAGCAAATATTGCACTAAGTACATGTGTGTGTGCTTCGTGTCATGGGTAGGTAATACGCTATTGTACCTAGGGCCTACAGCAGCCTAGCCATAGGCTACTCTGGCCTTTGACACACATGTAATTTAATTTCACTTGCCCCTGTCAACCAGAGCCACAGAGGTGATTCCTGGGGTGTATTTCCTATCTCCCAAACAATCATCATGAGTATTTATGACAACTGCTAATGAGGAGCTTTGTTTGCTATTGATAGGTGGTTTGTTCCAGAGTATGGCATGTCTCTGAGTTAGGACTCTATCCCTCCATCATGTGCTGTTTAGTGAGCTGACAAGGTGTAGGGCCCTAGAGCATGTATCTGGGAGGGATTGGAATATGTTTACATGGAGGATGTCCAACAGCTATGGGTGTGACATAGCTCAGTATGTTAGGCAGAGGTCACCTCTGGGTAGGTGCTATGCAACACAGTGTAGCTGTGGTTTTGTGAGTCGGTCTGCATAGGGCATCTGTTTAAGGCCAGTATTACTCTTTGTGAGGTACATGTGTGGCCTTTCCAGTTGCTGTAGTTGGCATTGTAATCTCCAATGGGTTTTAAGTGTGATAAGTAGAGGGGAACACTGAGCTATATTTCCCTAGATGACACATCTTTTGTGATGACATGTACCATGTAGACAGAGTACATGACCAGTGTGGCACTGTGATTATCAATGGGGAAGCTACTGTCCACCTGTGTCACATGTTCCCTTATCACACCTTCGGTGTTAGGTAGACTACCACCTATGTGGTAGTTAATGGGTACAGTGTTCTGGCAAGAAGGGATGGCACTGCAGTGTCAACACTGAGCTTCAGTCCATACCTTGGTGGCCAGGCACCTGTCGGAGTAACTATGCCTCATGTCTCTCTCCCTCTATCTATATATATATATATATATATCTACATATCTATATATATATATATATCTACATATATATATATATATATATATATATATATATATATATATATATATATATATATATATATATATACATACATACACACATACATATAAACATCCATTGCAGTACACATAGATGTACATATAGGCACATATACAGTCCACTATTCATGGTGGGAATATCACTTATGTGACAGTTGTGAGATATACAGTTATGTAATAATATTGCACAGTATTGTGCAGACTGCATTGAAGGTGTCCTCAGCCCATGTAGCTTTAGCAGGCCTCACTGGCTACAACACTGCAAAACTGACAGTGCATACCCACAGCATTTAACCACCACATGTCATATACCAGCACTGCATGCTATTTTCTTTTCCACACAGTACATCCTACATAGAAATATGCACATAACAACCTTCAACAACGTATATATGTACACCCTTCACAAACAGTTGCAGTATGTCCCTTGCCCTATGCACATGTACAGATACATAGAGATACGTACTGCTGCCACATATGGATGATTCACAGTATGTAGAGTACTCCTCATAAACATCTACTACATGCCAGCATATACATATGTGTCACATACCTTTCGTTTGTATTGCTGTGTTCCATTTGTTTTTAAAGGAAATGTATTTTTTATTTATTTATATATATATTTATTTATTTATTTTTTCTTTTCTCTGTCTATTGCTCCTTCTTTTTCTGTGTTTATCTGTGTCTGTGTCTCTGCCTCTGTCTCTGTCTCTCTCACTCTCTCTCTCTTTCTTGCTGCAATGAGATTATTGCATGTGTAGACAGCAAGTACAGCCTGTTTTTCTAGGCATCTGCTCATGTGCATGCGATGGCCTCTGCACTAATTGGTGCCCACCATTTACTAATTGCATGCAGCCTGCTATGTGGTAATTGCACTGCTCACTGTCATAGCAGCCCACTGCTATAAAATGCTAGGTTAGGCAGGCGTAGCCCTTTCAGCTTTCTAAAGTGGGGCCCATGCTTGTTTGCTGTGGACACCGTTGTGTCATTCAGAAGGTTGGTATACTTCTTATCTCTGAAGCTAGGGTTGTAGCCAGTGATTTGCATGTTGTACTCAAACCTGAATGTTGCTGCTTCTAGTACACACTTGTCACTGGAGAACTTTACTCACCCCTCCACATGCTTACACAAGATACATGGGAGTATGTACTTTCTTTTCTAATTAGACAATTAACTGATACTGTGTGGGGTTTGTAAAGTGCTATTGTAACATTATTTCCAGCTAGAATGGCTGGTTCTCATTTCACAGTCATGTCATGCAATTTCACAACAACTGCTAGTAAAGATCCACAGAACAAGATTTGTGTTATGAAATTCCTATTTTCCATTTACATTCACTCATTGTAATGCATGATACATTTATTACAGCACCAATATGTTGTAAATATACTGTGGCCTAGTGGTACTTCATGCAGTCTAGTGTGTCCAAGGTCTAGGCTTTGAGACTGACAGAGGTGTTTTATTTTGCTGCTCAGCAGAACAAGGGCCCTGCCATGCAGAGTGACTAAGGCACTTTTAAGCAGTTGTAAGCTGGTTTGCACGGGTTTGCATGATGCTTAGCGATGCTTAGCTAAGCGCACACATGCACACACTCGCTCAAACCTGCTAACTACTGCTTAAAAGTGCTTACTTCCGCTAACCTCCGCGCTAATTTCTTTGAAAGAAAGAAAAGAAAATGGGGAGATAGGAAAGTGGTAAAAAAGGGGGCACAAAGAGGGAAAGACAGTAGGGAAACAAGCTCAAGATGTGCAGGACAGTTGTAGGGAAGGTCCATGGCTGCCCATTTCTTTACCAGCAACAGCTGTGCATATGCAATAAATTTGGTGTGAAATTTGAAACCTTCCACCTCTGAGAGAGGGTTGAGGACAACAAAGTCTGTTGTACTGCCAATTATAATTATCAGTTTACATGTCCAGTGGACATATGTGTGAAATGGGCAGCTATGTATGGGGCGCAATTTTTTTGTGGGAACAGATTGCCCTTTTTTTTTTTTTCAGGTGAGAGTGGAAAGTGAGGTAGAGAAAGTAGATATATTTGGGGAGGTAGGTTGGGGAGGTAAACAGACAAGACAAACAAGATGCATACAGGGGTGGAGTATGACACATGGGGTGGGTGAACACAATTGACGGGGACGGATGTTTGGAAATCGCAAGCCCATGAGCCCACAGAGGGTAACAGTGCAACTGAGATCCCCACCCATGGGCAGTCACCACTGCACCTTCACAGCCTCGAGGGTGGCTGCGCTGGGGGCTGTGTAGGAGGGGCAGACTCACCCGTGAATCGCACCACTCTCGCCTCGAGCTGGCATAGGGGATCAGCAACTGAATGCTGGATCTCCCTATGCACCTTCGGAGGTTGACAGGTGGCCTTCTCTGCTCACTCTTGCATGAGGAGAATGAGCCCCATCCCCTGCAGCGCTTCCACCCGAAGGTGGCACTGGACCAATGGAGGAGGGGAGCCCGGGATGGGCACCAGACCTGCTGGTGCCAGGTGCAATCGCCAGCTGAGGAGGGACAGGTGGGTCCACTGGGACCGGCCTTCCCATACGTTCTGTGATTAGGTGTGTTTAATTACAGCATAAACAACAGCATTCCAAATTAGTTGTAACAGCATGCAGTAATATTAATATTCCCATTAACCCAACACACCAAGGTTCCAATAGTTGAACAGCAAGCATAACACATGCATATATTGAACGAAAGTGGACATTCCAACAGCATGCAGGGATGTTTGGTGGCAACAGGCCACCAAGAATGTGATGTTTGAACAGGGCACATGCATCAAAGTAAATGCAGATATTTATAGAACAATAGTACATATGTCCCAACAAATGTTTTGAGATTAGACATACCCATTGAGGTGCGGAATTGCATTGTTTATGCACATACAGTAGGGTGTAGAAAGAAACCTTAATTAACATCTTATAAGTACTTTTAGTCTACACTACATTCCTATTGACTGCAGGTGTATATCCCGTACATGTATTATTACACTTGGCAACATGCATTAGGTTGTGTAATGGGTTTGGCTAGTTCATTTTATACCTGACCTATATCTGACATACTAACTGTCCAAGATGCAGATGTTACTGCTACATAGTTATTTATTTTATTTATATTTCTATATCTACATATCTGGATGTGTTCACGTGACATTTTCAGTTAAATTTCTACAGAACCCTACATTTCGTGTAGCACACTCACATTTCTGGGGAACACATTAACAAGCTACTCATGTGCCAGATTTACTTATGCATGCCAGACATTAACTGACTGTTGAGGACTGTATACATGCTTCTCAGCTACTGGCACTTCCATCATCCACTTTATATGGGACTGCCCAACTGTGGGTTGACAGCACTTATTACATCAGTACTATTTGTATAATACAAAGGTACAACAACATTTCAAAGTAAGTGACACAGACACACTCCAGGTATTATACCTTTATTAATTACATTACACATTTTTCTACAGGCTCTCTCCTTTATTTGATATTACAGCGCATACGGAAGACATATTCAAGACATATTATACCTTTATTAATAGGTTACAACACTCTTTTTCAGGCTCGCTCACTTATTTTACATGACAGTACATGCAGAGATATTATTCCGGACTTATTTTACCTTTTTTAATGGGTTACTACACTCTTTTTCTGGATCTCTGACTTATTTTAAATAACAGTACATGCAGAGGAATTATTCAGGGCATTTTATGGCTGTATTATTGGGCTACAACACTTTCTTTCAGGCTGTCTCACCTATTTTATATAACAATACATGCAGAATAATTACTAACCTGCCTGGTGGTGCAGCCTTAGCAGCCTATCTGCATAGGCTTGCTGATTCACAGCATGGACACCTGCAGCTGTGAAGTAAATGAAGGGATATTGAGACATACCTATCCATTATATAGACTAAATTAGCATGTCTTACATACTGCATTCCATGGCTACCTACTCAGTAGTGGGGCATCTTGCATCCCATGGGCCTCCTGTATCCATCGGTTCAGTAGGTCCTGCTTCCTTCTCTTCAGGTCTGCATGGTGGTGATGGACCTGCTCACCAATCCGAGGAATGCCTGTGGCACTGGTGAGATCATGAGCTAACCGGTTCCAAGCCTCTACCTTGTACTCCGTCCCTTGGAACTAGCCCTGCAGAAGTCTTGTCTCATGACGGTGGACAAGGAGCCAAACCATGTATTTTGACTCCTCGATTCCCCAGCATTGTGCTCAAAAGTGTGTATCCTCTCCAGCACTAGCCATTCTAACTGCAGATGGGAGCTACAATCAGTTATGGTGAGTATTCCCTCCTATGGGGCTTAAATATGCCACATTTCCTGCAAATTTTTGTGATTGGCCATTTTTGAAAATTCTCGGCTGACTGCAGACCTGCTTAGCAATGGTTAATCTACCATTTATAAGTATATGTATGTTAACAGTGGCTGTTCATCCTAAGCTGTCATGGCTTAGTGGTTCAGTACTTTGATTATGGTGCACAGTGGCCCGGGTTTGAACCTTGTCATTGCTTTTTATTTTACTACTGTCCAGACAGGCTAGGGGGTGTGGCTGTGTTTAGGCAACTTTGCTTTATGTTGCTCCACATTGCCCAATGGTGCACTGGTTGGCGCAGTGCACACCTCCGCTCTAACCGATTGCGCTGGGTAAAGCGCTATTTAGCTATGGGCAACTATATTGCACTGGGTAAAGCGCTATTTTGCTATGGGCAAATATATTGCGCTGGGTAAACTGCTATTTAGCTATGGGCAACTAGATTGCGCTGGGTAAAGTGCTGCTTAACTACGGGCAATTATATGTTAGGATCCTTTATAAATATACTTTTTGTTCACTGATACATAGGCCATTTCAATGCTTTTTAGTAAAATTTTATTCATATATATCAGGAATTATTTCATATACTAATTTAAA
Source organism: Protopterus annectens (assembly GCF_019279795.1). Taxonomy (NCBI): domain Eukaryota; kingdom Metazoa; phylum Chordata; order Ceratodontiformes; family Protopteridae; genus Protopterus; species Protopterus annectens. Next base: position 512,348,339 of record NC_056728.1, on the reverse strand, counting down.
ACATAAAATAGAAAGGGGAGTGGTGGGACTCAAACCGTGAATGCTTCCTCTTTGTGCGAAGGCTCTACCACTATGCTATTGCTATTTGGCTTAGCTTGCATATACATTCCTTATTATGCTCTTCAATATCGACATTGCTAACTGCAGCTAAGCAATGGGCACACCCACGCAAACACGCGCAAATACGGGCAGCTATATCAGGAATTATAAAAAAAATTAAAAGTTTTACTTTTTATAACTGTACTGGGGGTTTACAATGTGAGGGAGTGTAGTGCTGGGTATGTAGACATTTGAGCGGACTCGCTCATGTGTGTTGACATTTCACAATTCACTTGCAGGGGCGTGGACCTTTGGACTGCTCGGCAGTCAGACACGCCCCCTGCCTTCCTGTACGGTCCGTGTTAGACATGGAGTGGAGTCAGCGTGCCCTCATGAATATGCATGGCATGCTGACATCATACCATTCAACTCCAGTTTCCGAGTACGACTTATTTAGTCTTACACGGAGGATTCGTGAATCCAGGGGCATGTGTTCAGAACATTTTAGCAGACTTGTTAATTAAAAAAAAAAAATTAAAAATCATATAATCATATTGTTTAAACAGAACAATCCTTACATTTTCAAACACACTGCAAAGAGAAGGAAACCTGATATAGGTTTACATCATGTTGTTAAGTTTAGTTATGTAAAACAAAGAGGGTGTGCACAGAAAATTTCTCTTAACAGCAAAGTGACTCTGTGGCATATTAATTAATTTTAAATGACTGCATCTGTTTTTCAATGTATATAGAATAAACCAAATGACCTAAAGTAGCAGTTACATAGTTAAACAATAACCTACAAACATACCTATTATGAAGTGGCATATGCATACAGCCATAGACAGTATGAGTAGATGTCTCACTTCACCCTTGTATGTCCATACTCTGTTGCATGTGATGCAGGGTATCCACTGAAGTGATGAATGTTGCTGCCCACCCAGAAGCCACAAAATATGACTGAGCCAATATTACACTGCCCATAAACACACCAAAAACAAAGACTGTTTCTGCTGCTTAAACATATCTGGCGGTTATTTCAATATGCCCGTTAAACAAATGTGAGATATTCATAACATGCTGAATGAGCACAATATGATTATGAAAAGGCAGGCAGCCAGACTTACTAACAGCATGCCATTTTACAGCCTACAGCATAACATTCATCCACAATAATAACATTCTAGGATCATTGGTTTATACTTGTATACAAGGCTAAGAACCACTTGGGCCTTTATAAGCCTAGTCAAGTATCCTAAATGCATCCTGCAAGTTTATGTGCCTTAGAAGTTATTTTATGTGGTATATGTAAGCTATGGAAAGATTTATGGGTTGCCTCTGTCCATAAAAGACATAGGTGCTTGATCCAGGGTATATTTCAAATTTCCCATCAACATGTCCAGGTTTATCTTCAATTTATGTTTAAATAAAGTCTAAATCTCCAGCTTGTGTATTTCTGATGCTACTCATTTTGCAGATATGCAAGAGGCCATCAGATTGGGTACCAAGCAATGCCTTGTGTGCAAGGCACAGATAACCTCTTAATATTCTGCAAGAAGAAGAGTATAGAGATAGCACTTTGAGGAAATCTGTATAGTTTATACCCTGCCTTCTTTTTGTGAGGACCCTCTGTGGACATTCCAGTTATTGCATATGCCCTGTCAGGTATATACCAAAGGGCATGTTGTATTTAATAATGGACATGATGAGGGCTGAATGCAGCAGAAGGCTGATTTCCTTGGACCTAGATTACATGCTCTTACTTTTTTAAGATGAGGAAGATAGGTTCATAAGTTCATAGGTGTGTACTAGGCTAATGGCCCTGGAGCTTTTATAAGCCTAGCCCAAAAAAAATTGCCCAGGCACCGTGCCAGCTGATGCCAGTTCACAGTGCCCCTATCCAGTAGAGCAACTGAAATGATCCCTGGAATTAACATTCTGTTACCCATCCACACATCAAGATTTCTCTGGAAGAGGGCCAGCGAGGTGCTCTGCTTGACATGAATGGGAAACTTATTCCAGAGTATGGGCAGTATTTGGGAGATGAATCTGTCCCGCCAGCATGTTCTGTTAATTGTAGTAATGAGGTTGGGATCGCTGGAGTGTGCGGCATGGGGGGATTGGGATTTCTTTAGGTGCAGCATTTCAAATAGGGCTGGGTCAGACATGGATTAGTAAGTCAAGAAGAGATCACCTCTAAGAAGGCGATAAAAGACTGAGAACAGCTGACGTTTTTTGAGTCTGCCCATGTAGGACATGTAGTTAAGGCCTAGAATCCTTTTTGTGAGGTACTTTTGTGGCATCTCCAGCTGTTGTAGATATCTGGTCAGGTACATGCTAAACAGGGCATTATATTCGATGACTGGTCTAATGAGGGATGAGTAGAGAGGGGGTGATGACCTCCTTCTTCCTGGATGCGAAACCTTTGGTTATATGATGTGCCATGTAGGACTTTCTGACCACAGTGGGAATGTGGTGGTCGAAGGTGAGGTGGCTGTCCACCTGGGTCCCCATATCTCTTATGGCTCCTTCAGTGTTCAGTGGGCACCCATTAATGTGGTAATTCATGGGAACTGAGTTTTTTCCAAAGGGGATGCTAATGCATTTCTTGGCATTAAGCTTCAGGCCATGGTTCCGACACAAGTCATTGGTCTCAGAGAGGTCCTTTTCTAGGATGTCTGCATCACTTGGGGAGGTAATAATGACTCCTAGCTTGCAGTCATCAGTAAACTTGGTCAGTCAGAGTCCTTCTCTGTTGATATGGACTTTTGAGAAGTAGACGTCAAACAGAAGAGGGTCCAGGACTGAGCCCTTTGGGACTCCACTCGTGACTGATCAACAGTCTGACTTGGAATCCACAACTTTCACTCGTGGGTCCTGTCTATGAGCCAATTTGTGACACACCTAGTGATGTAAGGATTGATGCCTAGTTTGGTGAGTTTATCGATGATACCTGAGTGGGGAATGGTATCACAGGCCTTGGCCAGGTCGAGGTAGGCTGTGTCCACTGCCTTAACCTCATCCACAGCCTTGGTGACTGCCTTGAAGTAGTCAACCAGGTTCAGCAGGCAGGATATCCCCTTGACAAAGCTAAACTGCATGGTGTCAAGAGTTTGGAGATTGCCTATATCTTTAAGCAGGTCCATGATGAGCTCCATAGCTTTGCATGTCAGATTCAGCAGGCTAATGGGGTGATAGTTCCCAGGGTCTGTAGTTGATCCCCCTTTATGGAGTGGGATGACTGTAGCAGTGCGCCATTCATTGGGGACATAGCCTGAAGTAATGAATGAGGGAATGAATTCCTAACTACATTTGACACATAGTGGTTGAAAGCTAGGCTACTATCTACAAGCATACATATATATCTAAATCCTGACTACTGGCTCTACTCTTAGAGGAGCGCTATTAATGAAGCAATTTTCTAGGATATCTGACTTCCCAAAGTGTAATATTTTACAACTTTGGCACTGAGTTTTAAGCTGAGGCTTTGCTACTGATCATCCATCTGTGTTAGTCCTTCCTGTAGGATGCCAGAGTCTTAGTGGAAGTCTATGGTTGTGATAAATTTGCAATCATCTGTAAACTTAGTCAGCTACTGTCTCTTGACATTGGCCTTGACTTCCAGGAAGCAGAAGCCAAAAAGAAGATGACACAGCACAGATCCCTGAGGGACTCCACTAATAACAGGTCTCTTTGTAGAAGTGGTGTCCACTGTCCTAACTTCCTGGTTCCTATCTAAGAGCCAGATGGCTATCCAGCATATAATACAGGGGTTTTTGACTACATTCATGAGTTTGCTTACAATGCCAGACTGGGGTATTGTATCAAATGCCTTAGCTGTGTCAAAGTAGGCAGTATGCACCATTTTGCCCGCATCCATTGCCTTGGTGAGCTTCTCAAAAAGAGTCCGCGAGGTTGAATAGGCATAATTTGCCCTTGCTGAAGCCAAACTGGATGGTATCCAGTGTTTCAAGCTTTTTTGTATCCTTATTATTCACTTCCATGATAATTCTTTCCATGGCTTTAAATATGAGATTAATCAGACTTGTCAGTCTAAATAAAAAAAAAAAAACAATGAACTGATGAAAGAACTCACAAGACCGGTGGTAATCTCCAAAAAGTTTATGTCAGTGCTTTCGTTGAACAAGTAATCCAACTTCTTCAGACACAGGACAACAGTTAAACATTCAATTTGAAATATTCCAAAAGGAAATGACATCAGCTATAATGTCAGCAGGAAATTACATCAGCAATAATGTCATCATAAACAATCCCATATTTATTAAAAAAAATATAAATAAAAATATGTTGTTTGTACAATACTACAATGAATAAAGCTAAAATATTAAACAAAAATAGTTTATATACACCAATTGTAAAATAATGCCTCCCAAACAAAACTTATTCATCTTTGAAATGCTTTTAACTTTAAAACACACTTCAAAGAGCAATACTCGTTTAGACCTGGATAGGAAGAAGCATTAAGTTTCAACTGCCAATACAATTCTCTACTTTCTAAAATTAATTGCTGTGGGTCACCTCTCTTGTTTTTTGTTACCTGCTCAATAACCATGTATTCAAAGGAGTGACCCTCATGTTCCATGATATGTCTAGCCAAAGCATTGTTGCCATTATGTCTGCCAATACTGTATTGGTGTTCAGAAATTCTCTCCTTAAGATGTCTTTCAGTCTTACCAATATAAAATGCAACACAATATTGGCATAAGGCAATGTAGACAACCCCGACACTTTCACAATTAAATCTGCCTTTCAGATAATGAATGATGTCAGAAACGTAGAACCTATTTGACACCTTTATAAGATGGCAACTTCTAAAGCACCCACATTTGAACATACCACATCTGGCACTGTGATAAACATTATTGTTTTCTAATAAATTCTTCAGATTAAGGCTATGTCTGAATATCATACTGGGGCCATCAGACAACCTCTTTCTGACTGAAACATCTTCAGTTAGTAAACACTATTTCTTAGTCATTATATTCTTTAATCATCCAGCATCTAATGAGTAAGGTGTGCTAAATTTCAGTGTATAATTCACACTGTTGTCAAGAGGCGAAGTCGTCTCATTAGGGGTATGTATATGAGTATTGTCAGGGGTAACTGATTCTCCATCTAACAAAGGTTTATGCCAGTTAAAACACAAATATCCAAAACCCAACAGTGCAAAGTCCACCAGTAATACCAAAAAGAGAACACTGTCGATGCCAGGAAATGCTTTTTACGATCTTTTATTCCACAAGTTATAAATACAGATTGAGCGCTTTCATCCCTTCCTGGGGATTTCATCAGAATCTGCAAATTTTCATTTTTATCCCCTTTAAATACCCTACCCAATTCTGATGTCATACTTTAATTCAACAATTATCATGTTAAAAGAATAGCAGTCAAATACATTTCTTTCACTTGCATAACAATAAAACATCCTACTAATATATATTTAAGAATAAATCTGAAATGTTCTTAATATTACTACATAAAAAAGACCTTTTATTGTCTAATAAAATAATTAAAATCAACCATGAATGGCTTTGTGCAGAATTTACTTGTATTGTTCTGCCTTTTTATTCAACACAGGCTTAATGAATATAATTTCATTCAACCCTGGGGGGGGGTACTGGCTTGTAATTTAACCTGCCATCTGGTCTCTCTTTCTTCAACATAATTTTTGTAATTCCCTCCCCTTGGGTTTCTTAACACTTTCTCTAAAATACAAAACATGAATTCTTTACAATTTACTGACACTTGAATATGCCTGAAAAGGGCATTATTAATGTTCTGAGTTTTAATTTGATAACCATGCTCGTACATCCTGTCCCTAAGTCTCCTTTCAGTTTTCCCTACATAAAAACTTGGACAGGATGTACACATGGCTAAATATATAATGCCCTTTGTTTGGCAATTCCCTTTTTCTGGTCTAATAACTGATTCTAAAACATTTTTTAATTTTATACACTTGTCTTGACAAATAAAAATACATTGAGAACATGTCCCACATCTATTAGTCCCTGTTCTATCACCAATTTTAATATTTTCATTCTCGAAGTTCTTTTTTAAATTCAATCCTACCTTGTATACAAAATTAGGGGCCTCTCCCCCTATGTCCCATAATTTAGGGTTATTCTTAAGTATAGCCCAGTTCTTCTGTATAATTTTCTGGACCTCTTTTGCTTTCTGTCCATATGGAATTACCATTGCCCTTTCAAACTTCTTGTTGCTGTTAGAATTTACTTCTTTACTTTGAAGCTCCTGTATACCACCATTATTGCCCAATAGGGGTTTGTATTTCATCCCCCATTCACCTTTGACATATTCAAGTGGGTCATTTACCATTTTCTCAGGGTACCCTCTTTCTAAAAACATTTTTGCTACAAAATTCAGTTCCTGATCCAAATCTTGATACCTAGATGTCAGTCTTGCTACTCTTATTAATTGCCCTTTCACTATACTGTTTTTTTGTGCCACAGGGTGATTACTAGAGTATTCCAAGTATGAGTTACTGAAAGTAGGTTTTCGGTATATTTTTGATATAAACTTCAAATTATTTATTTCTATATTAGTGTCCAAGAAATTAATCATTTTTCTATTGTACATATGTGTAAATTTAAGGAAGGTTGTAGTATTATTTAAATAGTCCATAAATCTTACTATTTCATTTTCAGGTCCTTCCCATACAATAAGTATATCATCCAAAAATCTCATGTATTTTTTAATGTATTTTTTAAAAAAATACTCGTAAAAATATGTTGCTGTTCCCAATTAAGTAGTACCATGTTAGCAAAAATGGGAGCACAGGAGGCTCCCATTGCTACCCCCTTATGCTGTCTGTAATATTCACCATCAAATAGTATAAAATTATTATCTAATACTATTTCCATGAACTCTAATATCAAATTCATTTTATCTTGGGGTAATTTGGTATTCTTAATCATGGCCTCTTCAAAAAATTGTAAACCTTCTATTTTTGGTATGGATGTATATAAATTTATAACATCAATTGAAAGAAAAGTAATGTCTTTAGTACAAATGGTGTCATGCATACGCCCTAAAAAATCCCATGAATCTTTTAATATATGTTCGTGGTTGTGTAGCATATTTTTCAACCATCCGTCAACCACTACACCAAAAGGGTATGTCTTAGACCCTTTCCCATCCACTATTGGTCTGAATGATAAATTGTCCAAACCCTTGTGGATTTTAGGTATGCCAAATATGCTAGCAACTCTGGCATTAAGTACTTTTAAAAAACTGTATGTCTCTACAGAAATTCTCTCATCAATTAAAGAATCTTCTAAATAATAATCAATTTTTCTGTAGCTAATGTTTAACTCATTAAGGGAAGATCGATGATATGTTTGTATGTCTGAAAGCATATCAAACATCCTTCTAAGGCGTCACAGAACACCATCCCACCACCTTTGTCTGGTTTCATTATTCTTATACTCCCATCCTCTTTCAAATTTTTTAACATCTCTTTTTCACTAAATGTTAAATTACTATAATGTGGTTTCCTTTCTTTCGCTTTAAGTTCATAAATTTCATTAATAATTGCTTTTTCCAAACAACTCAGGGTGGGATCTAAAGGTGGATTGTATGTACTTTTCCTTTTAAATTCGTTACTTATTACTTTTTTACTTCCTATTGATAAATCTTCACATATGTACCCTAAATTAATTTTCCGTAGAAATAATTTTAATTCAGTAATAGTTTCCAAGTAGTCCATACATTTTGTTGGTACAAATTTCAAGCCTTTCATACATAATTGGAAATGTTCTTTCTTTATATTAATCCAAGCAAAACCCTTTGTATGTATGTATCAAACCTTGTGTTATTATTCTCTCAGTCATGTCTACCTGTTGTATTTGCCCCCCTTCCTCCACAAATATGGATTCGGGCTTCTTTCTTCTATCCTTCTTACATCCCACTCTTGGTGGTATAAAAAAGGTGATCTGTCCATATCATTATGTTCTCTATTCATTTGTTCAAAATTCTTCTTACTTTGAGTATTTTTATTAAACATGTGTTTAGTAAAAGTGTCAGTTTTGTGAATATACACTCTATTATGTTTATAATCAGCTAAATCCCTCTTCATTTTCTTACATTTGGTTTCAAAGAGCCTGTTACATTTAAAATCCACATTATCAATTTTTTTATAATACGTAGCTTTGTATTCTGAAAATAACAAATATTCCTCCTCCCAAAAGGCCATCACACTATTTGCAAAACTCCCTCCACAAGGGGAACCCATCACTACCCCTGATTTTTGCAAATAGTAACAATCATTAAAAAAGATGAAGTTATTGGAGAGGACAATGTCAGGTAAATACTCAATTAAATCTATCTCGTCTCCCGGGGAGCCCTTTTTCAATAAAAACTCCCTGACCCAAGCGATGCCCAAAGTTTGTGGTGTCACAGTATACAAATCCCTAACATCTATAGTTAGGAAACTGTAGTCAGCTACAAAGGTTAGGGGGTGCCAGTCTGTAGTACTTGGAGTCTGCTGATTTCCCATCCTTGTGCAGAAGGATGACCATTGCAGTGCTCTATCCATATGGTGCAAAGCCTGTCTGGAGGTAATGGTTAAACAGTGACTTCAGTGGTCCCAATAAGTCATGTTTCATGCTATTTAAGGGGCATCCTGGAATATTATTGGGACCATAAATGCAGTATTTTTGGTCTTAGAGAGCACGTCTAAGGCCTGCACCCTACTGATAGCAGGGGGCTTTGTTTGCTGATATCTCCTGGGGTGGCCAGGGGTGACAGAAGGGTATAAAATTGCAGCTAAATTTTTCAGAATGCAGATTTGCTATATATTCTGGCTCAGAAGTTCCATTTTCAATAAATTCTGCACACTTCTGTATAATGCCTTTGACATTGTGGACGTAGCTAAAGAAAGCCTTGGGGTTTTTCTTTGCATGGGAAGCTAGCTTTACTTTAAATTTGGCTATACTGGACTTAGTATGACCTCTTAGTTGCTTGTTTATATTGATGACCATGATTTTATCATGCTGGAAGTAGCACTTCCTAATCTTGGCTATGACATTTTTTTCTTTTTTGTACATCCTGTTTATGTTTGGATTCTACCAAAGTGTTTTTTTTTTTTGAGTTATTTCCTGGCTTACTTATGATAAGCACATCTGCCAGTATGCATTTATAGAGATGATTGTCCAGGGTTTCTGTAAGCAATTCTGTATAGACAGCTGTGTTCTCAGGGTTTGGAGGGCTTGGCATTTAAACAAGTCATCACTTAGTAGTAGAAAGATTATCTTAGAATAGTTCCTAAATGTTATGGGTTTAGCTGTGGTCACAAAATTGGTTGTTATTATGAAGGAGGCAGCTTTGTGGCAAGACCTTACCAGAGGCGACACTACACTAAAGTGGGTACAGCATTCTTCCATGTTTGTGAGTACCAGGTCAAGTATGTTTGCACCTCTAGAGGGCATATGGACTATCTGGTCCAAAGAGTTTGTGTTTACAAAATGCAGGAATCTCTGGGCCTGTAAATTTTGGGTTGTGTAAATATCCCAGTTTATAATGGGCAGTTGAAGTCACCCATAATTTTGGTATTAGGTTGAATGGTGAGATCTTCCAGTAAGTCCAAGTATTAGGTATACATTTTTGGGTCATAGAGGGTGAACTATAGCTTACAAGGTTATGATACTGGACTTTGTCTATAGAAATTTAGACATGGAGAAGCTTGAGATTGAAATCCTGTTTGCACAGTCTTGTGTTGAGTTTTTTGTTGATATAGACTGAGAATCTTTCACTTTTTGTCCCTGCTTGTGCTGTGCCTGGCCTAAATGTGTGGCGAACAGTGTAGCCCAGCATTACTGGGGTGCTCTCTATGTCTTTAAACCATGTCTTAGAAAATGCACAGATGTCTACATTCTCCAAGGTGAGGATAGCCTACAGGGACCAGAATCTCTTATTCAGCTTCCTGGCATTGAGCAGTAACACCATTAGATTCCCTAGGTTTAGTTTTGTTATATCAGCCGATTTGTCATTTTGGCATTGACAAAAAAGGTACTATGGAGAAAGACCATGTTTGTTTTAGCCAGTATAATAAAGCCTTGAGGGGAGGGGTAAAGACCATCCTTGGCAAAGCAGTGTCATCTCCTGACCATATCATCCCATGCTGATTAACATTGTACACCCTTAGAATGACACTAGAAACTAAACCAGTAAGTCTATCATCTTGTGTTCATGCTGAGGCATCATTCTTGGCGAAGATAGACTGCTGCTCAGTGTTAGGCACACACCCTGACTATGAGCATAAGTCTCCCCATTATCTTTTGGCTTTACCTCTGATTCTTGAACTAAGGGGTTGAGAGGCATAAGACTACCTCTATGGCTTACTGCAGGTACACAGGAACAGTGTGCTATCCCACAGAAAAACTGATGCATGTAGGATTATTTAAAGATAGTAATAAGCAGGGCATGGTGAAGACATCAGTTGTAGTGGTGCAGCCTTGTTAGTGGTGCAACAGGTAGCATACTTGTCTTTGATGCAGAAAGCTGTAGGTTCTATTCCTACACCTTGTAAGCTAATTACTGACACTGCAGTGCAGCAGAAAAGAGGTGCTGTATTCCTGACTGTGCTCTCCAGATGATGAGATATTAAGCTGAGGACCCATCTGCTTGATTTGGTCATAGCTAAAGTGGAACTAAAAGATCCAAGAACACCTATTGAAAAAGTAGAGGCCCTTTATAAACATACAAATTTAAAGTCATTTTCATATTTTTGCACATATATCCTTATATATATACCTATATCTATATCTGTATATTTATATACATCTTATTTCAATCCCACTCATTTTGCCATATCCATAATCTAATCTTTTTTAATATTAATGACAATATGCAATTCCCATTAAACTTATCTTCATTATTTCTTTCATTCCATGATGCACATACTGTATAAAACATTTTTTGCCCAAATCCAGTTTTGATTTTTTGCTTAGATTGTTATAGTATCTATATTCGGTCATGTCCATATTCATATCCCCATTATTCTTGAAATTTTCAAAAGCATTTTCTGTGCATAACTTGTTTCATAGTTTTTTTAACTACCTCACATTTAAAAAAAAAAAACATGCTCTGTTCTTTCTTTTCACCACAATGGAAACATATTCTTTCACTTTTCTTTTAAAAGACATATTTATGGGAAACTTTTTTATTCCCAATCTCCATAAAAAAATCTTGACATTCAACATATTGGGCCAGATTCCATAAACTTCACCAAAGCTATTTGCGGCAAGAGCAGCACACCAAAGGAAAACTTGAGCACACCTGGTGTGGATGTGATTTCAGAAGTTACACTTAAAGTAGACCGACCGAGTATGTACATATTCAGTGTAGGATAATTTGGGATTCTGCACATGCTGGTCTGATTCCAAAACACATCATGTGCATACAATGCAACTCAAATGTAACAAAGAGCCACCCTGATGTTTCCAAAATCCATGGCGCATACTTCCCAGATGCCAAGGAGTTCAAGTGAATACTACAGAGTACAAAGAAATCCATAACAAGACTGGAAAAAATCTATACAAAAATGCAATCTGCTGCTAATATACTGCAATTGGCTGCAGTGATGCAAGCCATAAATAAGGCTGTGGCTATACATCCTAGAAGACAGCCAGCTAGAGTCAGAGCAAGCCTGCAACTAAAGCAGTTGTCAGAAAAAAAAATAATCAGCAGATACTTGCTAGACAGACAGCTGGTGCAGGCTGTCTGCAACATGTGTGACCCACACATCTGTGCAGGCGCTGGGAGGAAATCCCAACCCCTTGAAACCAAAGTGTGTCTCAACCTGGGTGTACTTGCATCTGGGACATTCCAGAGACACATGGGGAATGCTGTGGGAGTATCACAGACAGCTGCCAGATGTATCCTGCAAAATTCCTTGAAACAATGTACGTCATGTTGGATAACTACATACACTTTCCACTAAATACACTTTCCATCCACCCCCATGGAGTGGAGAAATATAATGCACCATTTCTATAACATTTTTAACTTCCCACATGTATTCAGTGTAATAGATTGCACACACATAGCTATCAGATAACTGGACCCATCTAGGGGTGTACTGCGATATACATCTGAGAAGGCAGCACAAATGATAATGGTGTGTGCCATGCTGCACAACATGCTAACCAGAGCACATGGCAGTCTTCCAGCAGCAGTGTTCTCAACTGTGGTGTATTGACCAAAGGCATCACCATTTTCAACATCCACTGGGGCAGCATGCTCTTAATGGCTAGAAAAGTGGACCTATACATCTGAGGCTACATCTAGTGCAACATCACTGTCAACTTCATGGACGGACACTCCAAACAACTCAAGGTTCTCTGTGCCATGATCCATACTATTGTGCTGATACATACTGTGAACAACATCATGATCGCTGGATGGCCTGCTGCATCACACAGATAATTGATGTGCTATAAGATACAAAGACACAAATCAGGACAATGTGCCTACATCACATGATGGATATCAAAGACATGGCATATCTATATATACATATATATCACTGCAGTGTTACAAATAATAATGACTTCACTTGCAGTCTATTGTATGCATGTTTCTTGGAATGTACACAAAATAAGTATATAATGGGCTTACATAGCCAACGATTCAGTCAGCAATTCAGAAAAAAAACCCTTCAAAACACTCATTGGAAGATGATGGTGTTGCACTGAGATGAACTTCAACTAGTGTAGGGAAAAAACAGCATTACTGGTCACATCGTTTACACCATTAACTAGGTGAGAACAGTTAAAACATTCAGAATGTGTGACATAACACACATCACTCATATGTGCACTTGAGGACATTGATACAAAGTGGCCTAGGAATGGTAAGAAGGGCACAGAATTAATGGGGATCAACTACAGGATTAACAACAAGGACAGATATGAAATATATGTAGCAGTGCACTGCTGACAGGCTCCTGCTGTATAGAGGTTGTGGGTTGTACTGTGGATCCTGCTATGGGAAAGTAAAGACAAACACAGCATAGTCATGTACTTAGCAAAACAAACACTGACAGCATCACACACACACAACAGAGTAATACTGGCTGCAAATACAAGATGGACATTGCCACTCTATACCAGATGGTCCTGTATTGACAAATATTGACAGAAATGCCAGGTATCACATGTGCTACACATTGTTGAAAGCTATGACAATGTTGCTGTAACATACCTGATCTGTCTACACTTGAAAATGCATGGCTTAACTCTCTGCTAAATGTACCTGTACTGTACAGTGGTAGGGGAGGAACAAAATAACAGTAAACAGCAGTGCCATGAAATGAGGTGGAGGCTCTAACAAGGTAGTGTTCACAGCAGCAATATAGAGACACTCACCTGCCAATCCCTGATGTAGGCCCGAAGTAAACGGACCTGTGAATATTGATGCAACCAGCATTACAAATGTTGTTTAAATTTACTATCCTCACCCTGTGTCTAGGTTTGCTCATGGCTCAACTCTGCTGCTATAAATTGTAAACAGCAATAGATGAATATGCATGCTACAGCAGTATGCAGTGATTGTCACAATATATATCCCTGTAATGGAAATAAATATATACATGTCCATCCTGGAACCCACAGCTTCACTCTTATCAGCACCATAAATGCATTGCTCCCCTCTTGCTGTATGCAGAGAGGCCAGAAATATTTTGATGTCAACAGGAGGGTCAGTGGTGGTCTACCACTGATGGCCTTCCTTGATCTCTCATAACATGTCAGTCTCTCAGCTGCATGAAGAACCATGTACGAGCAATGTCATCTACTGGCCTCGTGGGATCAGTTCTGCTCTCCAACTGCATTGAACATTTTGGCGAGGTCTGTCCAGATTTCATTTCTCTAAACAGTATCCATAAAATGGCCTAGGATTCTCCTTCCATGTTGCAGAAAGCATCAATTATGTTGTAATTTTCCAGAGAGGAAAAGTTGTCACTCGTAAGACAGTTATTCATCTGAAAAACATCGATATGCACATGATAATAATCATGGTTGAACACATTTATATATCTGATTCTGTGAACAGTGTATGCCAAAATGAACACTGTTCATTCCTTTGCAATGCAAAGATCTGTATTACACTGTCTGTAATAAATACTAATATGATGTAAAAAGTATCAACAATGCCTTCATACAACATCTGCAAAAATCGGCATAACTTACACTACCTATATGTCTTGTGACTGGGATTAGAACCTTGAGACTACATATATGTTGAAAGCAGGTGCAAGACAACAGCATCATACCACCAGACTTTTTTTGCATTTTACCTTACAGTACTACATCACTTAATTAAATAACTTAATGGAATGCATCAAAATACCTCAGTATCTGCATGTAGTACAGATCCACAGTAAATAGAGACAATAGAGAAAACACATTTTTAAGAAGCATCATTGAAGAAATATCCATAAAAGAAACAGCACGTTATGACAATATTTTAGGAAACATGATTTAAGAAATATTTGTAAAATCAGCATCATATATTAAGTACAGATAGTGTCATACCATGTAGGTTTCTGTAGTCAGACCACAGAGTGAAAGGAATTACCAGTAAGAATTGTGAATGGTTCCTAAATCCTTCTTCATATACTGTTATCATATACACTGGAAGTCTTTCCATACAATTACATATTGTACTGAACCAAAATCTTTAGTAGAACAACACCTATATGCATACAGTTCAATATAACGTCTCCAGGATTTTTTAACTTCTATTAAACATAAAGTTTTCAGTAAATATGAATTCAACATGATTATCTTTAACAGTTTTATTAATTATCACTACAGAACATCCACCGATTGCCAATGTAGCTCTCACTCAGACTCTATGAATCAAAGTGCACCTTGTATGTACACAGCTTTAACTGCTACTTTCACCATACATCATTAATGAAGTTAATTAAAATTCAAGTTTTTGGAATCCCATTTGCATATATCCAAGTAAATTGCTATTATGCACTGAAACAAGTGTACTGCGTAAACACCCAGTAGCTATCAGTAAATGGTACCATGTGGGGCCCATGCTTATTATCTTCCAACGATCTTATAACAAAACACTTTCAACAAACGCCACTTTCAAATATTAATTTTGATACATTTATTGATCAGACCATTACTAAATGTGAACTGAGTGGTACCTCACTGAGCATTTCTGTCTTTTTTGTATTTCTTAGATTTCTTTTACTTGAGGATCATGATGGCTAGTACAAGGAGGCTGAGACGTGCCAATGGGTCCAATTGGACTGACGAGGAGATGACCCAGATATTGATTGTGTATGCTTGATTGGAGAAGAGAATAGGAACCAGACCTAGGAACTACGCTATAATTGACATGTGGAACCAGATTGTGAGGGAGTATCAACAGAGGACAGGGATCTACCATGTTCGAGTGCAGGTTCATCATTGCTATGATGACCTGCATTGTAGGGACATGGAGGAGCTTCAAAGGAGGGTTGCCAAGGTGCAGAGGCAGCCTGTAGATCCCTACAGTAAGTACCAATGTTCTATGAATACCTAAGCATTGCTAAAGATTTTAGAGATATATCTCTCTGCAACATATATATCAAAGACAGATGTTTTGATAAGCATGTATTAGCTGCTATGATCATTAGCTTGTGTGGTAATTAAGTGGACTTGGTAAATATTGTCCACTTAACTATGGTTTCAGTACCCATGCTGTTATTTAATGTAATAATGTGTAAAATTTCCATAAGTATGTCCTTTGCAGATGTACATGTTTCACAACATCTAAGTACATAATTTCACATAGCCTTTGTTCTCATGCATCATAGACACCTATAGTGTTTAGGTTGTGGATGACTGCACAGTTTAGTTTTTTTTATGATAGTCTCATTGTATCGCCTATTGGATGGTTACAAGTTGGAATATAACATGTATTTAACTTTATTACATCATTCCTCCTAAACAAGCACACAGACATATTTATTTAATTTAAAAAGTAATGCCAGTCTTATTGCTTAAACATGTTTTTAGTTAGTTTTTTTTACTATGAAAGGTCCAAAAAGTGCATGTATTTTCCGCATACATCTGTCTATCGCAAGATTTCTAAGAAACACTTAGTGCCTTTTTTATAATGAAGCCTTTGTTAAATGTTAGCTTGGCTTGCAAAGTAATTGGCTAGCATATCTAAATGGTGGTTTGTTGTGGGTTCCAAACCACATAGGGGAAACATATATCTGTACTGTTAACTTCACCCAAAGCATCTTTTTAGAAGAACTGTAATGCAATAGTTTATATTAAGGATTATGTTGTGCATGGTGACAAATCTCGGATATAGACTTCAAATTTCGATGAATATGGCCATAATACATAATGTTCTGATAAAAATCAGATTTCTAATAACAGGGTTTATAGAGCAGTAACTGTTTGTTTACAAATAAAGTGCTGAATGTTAGCTTGGCCTGTAAAGCAACTCCCTGCCATGTTGTGGGTTCAAAACCACATAGAGGAAAGATGTATCTGTAGTTTAACTTCACAAATAGTATTTTTTTGAAAGTGCCATATTGCAATACTTTATATTAATGTTTATATTGTGTATGGCAATGACACAGTATAGTCTTAAAATTTCTATGAATTTGTTTTGCAGAACAGTGTACCTCTTTGTTGAAGAAAAACATGTACTAATAGTTAGCTCAGCTTGTGAGGAAACAGAACAATATATCTACATTTTGGCATGCTGTATGTTCAAATCTAGGAATGGGAAACATATATATGAAACTATTAACTTTAATATACTCATAGCATTAAATTATAGAAGCATATTACACTTATTGATATTAAAATGTATTTTGTGTGTAGTTGCAAATAACCTGGTTATTCATCAAATTCCTACTAATATATCCATAATCCATAACATTCTGTTAACATCAGCTATTTAATTGTGGGGACAGTACATCTTAATAAATCATGTTATATTTCTGAGCAATGTTTTGGTTAATATTGTATACCTTCTACAAATGTTATGAAGGTATGTTTTCTCATGAAATATTGAAGTCAATAGTAGAGCAACATCTTCCTCAAATTTTGAGGGCCTGGCATGGGGAGACTAATAGCTGAAATGAAGAACAAGGAATATGTATGTATTTTTCTACTGATGTGCAATTTAACAAGGAATAATAGTCATCACACATACCTTTCTGTGTCCTTAATGTACAGCAACATGTATGGTTCTGTTTGCAGAAGTTGTATGCTATATGACACTTTTACACTGCCTAAGAAATGTATGTTCTGTATTAATGTTAATGTATCTGAAGACAGTAATAACCTGAATGTATTTTTCCAACTGTTTAGCTACATGAGCAACGCATGTTCATAGTTTGCAATCCTAAGCCAAAAGCATTATTAGTAGGCCATCCTCATCAAAATGTCACAACATTAACTCTTTTCACTGCCTGGAAACATGCATTTTCAATTAAGGGTAGTTCTCATGGTTGGAGTTTTGATGTAGATTGTGTTTGCAGGTTTGAATCTCATGTTCTCCTCTCTGTGTTCAAAGATGTTACCTGAATGTAAACATTTCAACCGAGTAGTGTGCTTATCTACAGGGAAAAAAAAAACAGTTTACAAAGTATTTTGAGAAATGTATATAATTATTTAAGGAATACATTAAATATATATATATATATATATATATATATATATATATATATATATATATATATATATATATATAATTCAGAAGATGAGAAATGCACAGTGATGTGCTTTGTGTGGCTGCACAGGCTTAAAAAACAGTTGATGGAGAGAGGTATATTGAATATTTTACACACACACACACACACACACACACACATATATATATATATATATATATATATATATATATATATATATATATATATATATTAAATGAACTAAAATGTATGTCCCACTCTTTTAGGCCTGTATTTTTCAAATTAACATGTTTATTGATTAGAATGCTAGAATACCCATGATGCATCAGTAAGGTATGTGTAATCAGCAAATGGTAGCTGTCATTTCAACTGTGTATAGAACTTATAGTGTTGATATATATTATGTATATTGTATCCATTTTGTCAGCACACATTTTTAACTATACATTCACAACCTAAAGGAAAGTTTATTTTATGTATCTGTCACACAGGTTTTAAGTAATGTTTTAAATACAAGTGTAAGTGGTTTGTGTATTGCTTGTGAATCATGCTTTGTAAATAAACAAACAGTGTGTTGTGTGTAGGCTCTTTAAGACCAGTAACAAGTAAGACTCCACATCTGCACAAACAACAAGGCAACAGTAACAATACAATTAGATAAACATTTAGCTTGTTATGATGCATGATTTATCATACTTGCATGTCTGACTGTGTTTCCTGATGGTTGATCTGTTGTGCTTAACTTGTAATTTTTCAGAGTGATTGGGAGCTTGTTGTGTCAGTGTTAGCAGTACTGTGTTCAAACTGTGTGGTATGGCCTTCAGTTTAACATTTCTATTGCATCATCCTCATACACCATCAGTTGTTTGTAAAACAGTGTTATAGGCTATGTTGACTGACAAGTCGTCTAGTTATTAACAGACATTCATAATCAGTACATGCTGCAGTTCAACATTTGTATTTTTTCCACCCCCAACCACTTTTGTTTTTGTAGGTTGACTGACACTAGAGCAGGTACCAATTTGATAGAAGCAGCTCAAAATCAGCAAGCAGATTCTCAAAGTTTAGTTTTGTAAGCCTTCTGATGCCTGATTCCTAATTGTTTTGGAAGATAATGCATACAGTTGTGCACATGCAACACTGTTATTAACAGACTTATTACATTCTGGTATGTCTAAAGTTGTTTTGATCAAACATATCACATTGTTTTTAGTGTTGTGCTCATTATATTGATGTGTGTTCAGCCAAATATCATGCTGCCTGTCTCAGAAGGTAGTCATATGGTTTTCCTCTTGTCCACAATATTGTCTGATACCTTTCTCTTAATTTTCACAAAGGCATGTTGAGGCTGTTCATATAAATCATTGAATGCAGAAAGTAAAATATGTTTTTTGAACATTCATACATTTTACAAAGCTAATGACCCATATGTGTGAGTGTCAAAGCATATAAAATTGTTCAGGAAAGAATACTGTTGTCCTTTTTAGGAGTACGACATATAGGGCCATAGGTATCTCTGTCCAAAATTTGCATGAAAGTATATGTATGTGTGTATGTGATTGTAATTTTGCCATTATAACAATATTGTATTGCGGCATGATTTTCATACAACTGATCTTCATGATAGACATTTTTTTTCTTTTCTGTTGTGTTTTGCAGCTAATCTTTACAGAGCATGGTACCAGAACATGTTCACCAATCCAAAGACACAACATGCACGTGCAAGGCCATTGTGGGATTCTTCTGACAAGATGGTGATGATGACAACAATGATTCCAAGGCATCTGGACCTGCCCCTGGATAAGACATCTTGGCTTCATCCCAGAGGAGATGTATCCATGACCATGAGAGAGATAATTATTGGGAGGAGATCTGAGAGTTCATGACCGATATGTTCCCATCACAATGAGGGACATGAGGGGGACCTTCTTTGATGAAATGGCACAGGCTATGCAGGATTCATTCAGGATGATAGCTCATGAGAACATTTGGGAGTCTGATAGATATCATCCTGGTTCCTCCAGTCAGTAGGTATTGTCTATATGCTCCACTTGTGTTATGCTGCCAACATGGGGATTGACATTTCACTGCTTAGACTGTATATGCATTCTTGCGCATGCATACCATGCATCTGTCATGCTTATGTATTATTATTATGTGACATTAACTTTGCTTTCAATGTATGCATGACACACATTCACACACTAAACTGTCAACACACATTTAACTTTCCATGCATTGTGGTAGTTAATCTGTTGATAGTGCTGCAGCAGGCATCCTGTAAACATGTGTCTTATTGTGATGACTAGTCCAGCATTAACTGTGTCATATGCCTTGGATGTCTGTTTTGCCATATCAGTTATGTACAGCATATAGACATGTCATCCCACATGTTGTCAATATGTCCCACTGTCATGATGTGGTGTCATTTGGCAATACTGATGTGGAATCATGTATAGGTATATCCTGTCTATGTGCAATCCTCCTTTTTTGACTGCATCAGACAACAATGTAACATTAATCTGTATACAATGTTACAGATTACACATTCTTTCACAGTACATTACAGAGTTTGTTGTATGTAATATTTCAATACCTATGATATAGGGATATTGGTGTAAACCTTCCACAAATAGTTGTACACATTATGACTGCACGTGTGCATGCACATAGTTGGATACATACTGGCACAGAAAGGTAGCTTTGACATGTGAGCATTCAGTGATGCACTGCTGATGTGCTGTAATAATGCTCACAGAAGTGTCCTCTGCTCTCTAATGAGCAGGGTGGTTGACATACACCTGGGATTCTTTATTTGACATTTCCATGAAAGTATATGTGTATGCAATTGCAATTTTAGTTTACTTAGCTATGCATGTTGATGTCACATGATTGCATATTACTGTGTATGTGTGTTTTATACATGACCAGTTTTGTGGACATCAGCAATCAATATAACCATTAGACAAATATTTTACATTTGTTTAAACGTATGTTTGTGTGTCTTCTACATCACTCTGTGTGCTTAACACATGCATTTGCATTGTGTCAATTAACCATTTCCTGCTTTACCCTAATGTGATCCCAGGTTGTCCAGCGCCCTCCCACTTTAATATCTCCCTAGTACTTTTGACAGATATTCTTATCTTTGTTAAAACTACTGACCATTGCCATGTATTAATTTGACACAATTAATATGTGCCAAATGAACGGCCATTTGCAATGCAGGACATCTGCATACAAGTTGCTGGCTAATGCTTGCAATACATCCTTGTTCTCATTCAACTGGTGTGTCATCCACTGTAGTTTTTTCACATCCATGTGCAAAACCTGCAATATTCGTTATTCTGTACTGTTGCATTTTTTAACATATTAACACGTCATTAGTGTATGTTTGTGTATTGACCTTGATTTCATGTATATTCCAATTATGTCACTGACACACATAAATACACATGTACACCTGTATGTTGCCCTGCTGACAGACTAATTGAATATGTATTTATTCATCCAATATTTACTGGAATCCTAATTTATTATCATACAACACACATTTATAGCTTGTCATACACATCCAGTTATGACTGCCATACAGTTTGACACATGTGGTAATGTGATAGTGCATAGGTAGATTTGTTTTTCTGAATTTCACCATGGCTAGTATGCATCCCTACTCTGTTTTTAAACTTTCCATTGCCTGTGAATTACAGTGTGATCTCTGTGTACCTTAGGTGTCCTTACTGTTTTCTTTTTTTACAACCTTTGTCTGTCTTGTGTTGTGCTATTTGTTCCTTTGGTCATGTAGATTACTTGTGTCCCCCAGACAAGTCCAAAACCCTTTGTTAGTGAATATCAGATATGGATGTGGCTATGAATGCCATTTGCCTTTAATTTTTTTTTAATTAGGAAATTTATGGTTTCCATTGGAATCCATAAGTCCAAGATGATTTTTTTAATGCTACATGTATTATGTAGATATCCATAGCCATCTCTGAGTTTAGTGTAATGAGTGATGTGAATATATATGTATTACAAATCGCCTTGCAGCTTGGAAGTACACATTATAAGTGGATGGCATATGGAAATATCCATGGTTGTCTGAGACATTTCTGTGTGTACTCCTGTGAATTTATGTTGCAAATGCCATGTGGCTTACTTTGGGATATTTGGCATTTTTAATGTGGTTATCATAATGCAGTCAGTGTCATCCCTTAGTTGTCTGTAACCTTACTGTACAGATTTTGTTATATTTATATAAACGACTATCAGGATTCTTGATTTGTGATCATATTTCCATTTGTTTGGTAATGTACAATGTTATTGGATAACCATTTTTGTTATAACTGCAGATTTCCTGTGCATTTCTATAGTATGACATTGGGAGTGTGGTACTCTGTTGTGCATTAGGGTATTCTGAGATTGATGTCATATATTAACAGTACTGGACAGTGGTATCAGGTGCTGACTTGTTGGGACATGGGCTAAATTCTTGGCTAGGCTTGTGAGGGCCTCAGGGCCAATAGCCTAGTAACTTCCTATGATCCCATGATCCTATGATCATATGTTACAATGTTATCCATAAATTTTGTGCTGATATGGGTATAATAGACCAGATTCCACAAACCTCACAGAATCTAGCCCATCCTGTTATTTTTATACTAGTTTCAGTTTTTTAATTGTTATCCATTCCCTTTAATCTTTTCTTTTATATTAATGACTTTAAATGTTCTTTTTCTGGCTTACTTTTACCAATAGATTTTTTCCTGTTACCATTTTCCAAAGTATATATTTTTCACTATCTTCTGATTCTATTTCTTACTCTTCTCCTTCATTATTTTTCTCAGTATCTCCCTTTTACCTTCTAAAGTTTCATCTATTTCTATCTCATCTTCATTCCTGTTTTGTTCTTTATCATTGCTCTGATTAGCAAAACTTAACTCATTCACTTTTTCTTTACAATCCATCCATAAATGTCGTGTTTTTTTAACATTTATATTATTCAAGTTCACATTTCTTTGTTTCATGTCCTTTTTTAGCAGATATATTTCTTTTTATCACAATTAATAACTAAATGTCCTTCTTTTCCACAGAGAAAAATGTTTTCAATTGCCTCCAGTATTTTATAGCACTCCTGTTACCATTAACATTTATAATACTTAGAATATGTACATTTTTTCATTTCTATTTTTAAAATAACATTGCAATCCCATAAATTCGTCCATAAACTTGTATTATCATAAATGTTTGCAATGTCTGTTATTTCTTTACACATATTTTATAAATATTCTTTAAATTCTCTTTCTACCTCAGTTCAAAATTGTATATGAATTTTCTATTTCACCTCCAAAAAAGATGGTTTTACCACATATACATTCCATGGATTATTATTTTGCCTTTTTCAATATTCATATAGAAACTTCTCCATAACTTGTACAGTCTTAAAAAATGTCACAAAATGTCATTTCATTGAACAAAAAAAAACACTCTTACCTCTTGTGTTTTCACACCCAAGGGGAAAATTACATTGTCCCATACCTCTTATCTCTTCAACTTTTAATACTTTGTATTGTTACCACAATGGTTTTTCTACTGTCCTCTTTTTTTTTTCTTTTGATCTATCTTGTGTGGTGGCCAATTTCTCTGCATATGTTTTCTTTGATTTTCCACTGTTTCCTTCCAACATCACTTCTACATAATCTTAATTTATTTTCTTCATGATGTTCTCCATGATACATCATTGTCTGTCTCACTTTGGTTAATTATTTCTTGAACTACATCATCCCACAACCCTCCTGATTGGAGGGTTGTAACTATACATTCCTTTTGAGCTGTTTCCTTAGATTTTTTTAAATAACTTTTGTTGGAAAGCTTCTTCCGAATACTCAACATCTGGTACATTTTTGTTTTGAGCTGGTATTCACCTCTGCTCCCTTCTGTTGGTTTTCCATTTCACTCATTGTCTTATCAGCCACAACCATGTTAGGAACTTCACACACACACACACACACACACACACACACACACACACACACACACACACACACACACACACACTCACATAAGACAATATCACGGGTACCGATCACAAGTAGAGTGTAGTTCCCTGATGCCATAGACAAATATTCCCCTGTAATAAAAATACCACCTCGGGTCTCCCCTGAAAGAGGCTACTTGGATCATAATGAACCATTTGCAGATACATCCTGCATTAAGACAATCACAAAAAAAGAATAAATAAATAAATACATACATACATATTACATAAATAAATTAATAAATGCAACAGAACTAATTCATAAACATGGGGTAATCAAAGAAGATGGAGAGCCCCACAGACAATTGAAACGATAAACAAATATACTAAAAGAATAGAAAAATAAATGCAGAGTAATTATAGCGGTATTGGAGAAAAGCAGCTGGAGAGAAAAAATCTTTAAAATACAAGTGATGGAGTGAGGGGGGAGTTAGGAGGTCTGTCCAGTGGAAAAGCACTTACCGTCAGATTTTTGACAAAGGTGTCTTTTTGTTGTGCTCTGAAAGTGAAGAAAGTGGATATTTCATTTAGATAGGGGAGGGGGATTGCCAGAGTTTGGGTGCAAGACTGGAGAAGGAGGGGTCAGTAGAGTGGAGTTTAATTTGGGGTGTCTGAAGTCAGGAAATTAATTGGGAGAGGTTGCAGAGGTTGTACAGGATGGTTTTATTATGAAGTCTGGCAGGAAGAGGTGAGAAGGCACCTGGATGAAATAGTTTGAATATAGAAAACTCTAGGAGTAGCTGAACACTATAGGAGACTGGGAGACATCTGGCTTTGGAGAAGGTGGTGTACTAGTGTTCCTCGGATGGGGGATGGGAGAATTTCATTTTAATTGACTGCAGGATAGATTAGTTTTTTTAGAGGCTGTAGCTATGATGGGGACCACATATTCAAGTTGAGTAAAGGAGGAGTCCTTTGCCTATTGCAGCTCTAGCTGGTCTGAAGAGAAAAGTTGATGTTTTCAGGATCTTTTTCCTGATGTGTTCAGTGCAGTTTTAGAAGTTAAATGATAGGTCCATCCATAAACCTAGGTATTTAAAGGTTGGGGCTGTTTCCATTGGGGTAAAATTGACATCTATGATATTGAGATTTTTTAGGAGTGTTTTTCCAGGTTGTGTGAGGTACCAAATACCATACTTTTTATTTTGGAGGTGTTCAGGTATACCATGTGGTTGCTTAGCCATAAACCAAGGGAGTCAAGTTTAGATTCAACCTGGGATTGAATAGTTGAATGCGAAGGACTGCATCAGTGGATACCCATGTCAACCACAAAAAGAGTGATTGGAAAGTTAGTTTGGGGTGTCTGGAGTTGCAGGGTAGTTTGTTAGTAAAGACAGAAAACAATACTGGGGTCAAAATGGAGTCTTAGGGCATTTGTCTGGTAAGGGATGATGGAGGTGTTAGGGATAAGCCAGTTTTGACCTTCAATTCCTAGAACTGAGTAACAGTGCATGAGCTATCTCTAATTTCTTGGTGGGACTGAAGGAGCAGAAGGTTATCAATAAGATAAAAAGCTTTGTTAAGGTCAGTGTAGGGTGCCATCTCAAAAGGCTCCTGCAAAGAAAGCATATGAGTGTTATCTTGTCCTACTATCAGTGCTATTGGCTACATCATTGTGCTTCATTTAAGCTACTCCTCTCCTGAGTGTTATATCTCTCAGCAGTGTGGTAATCTGCCTACTTTACCTTTACTATTGGAGAAAATGAAATCAGTTTTTTGGATGTCAAATTAAGTAAAGACACTCCTAACAGTAGATTTAAATCCCAAATATATAGAAAGCCTACCCACTCAAATTCCCTTCTCCACTTCTCAAGTGGACATCCATTTCACCAAAAGAGAAGTGTGGTGAAAGGACAATTTGTGAGGGCAGCAAGAATGATATCTGACCAACAGGATTTAGTTGATGAATGTGAAAACCTGAGTGTAAAGTTTGTTACGAGAGGATACCCAAAGGCTTTAATTAATGCAGTGATGAAGGAGGTTTTGCACAAACGAGAAGTGGGCCATTTTAAGCCATTATTAGGAGGGGGTAGCATGCAAACCTCATTAAAACCATCAACTGGGGAGACACCTCAAATTAACTTTATTTTCACTTACTGCATTGATTTTAACATCATAAGAGGCATCATTGACAAAAATTGGAACATCATTCTGGAAGATATACTTTTGGCTAAAGCAATAGGTTCTAAGCCAAAATTTGTGTACAGGAGGGGGGTCAATCTAAAAAACTTGGTTGAAAAATCAACTGGTAAACCTACAAGGACTAATGTGGGCATGGCAAAATGTGGGATGTGCCCACAATGTAAACATATTCTCCCAGGTAATGAGGTACACAATAATGGGATTAATATCGGATCAATGGCAAGTACAACTGTGAAAGTAAAAATGTGGTTTATGTGGCTGTATGTGTAAAATGTTCATCATTTTACATCGGCAAGACAGAGCGGGCATTAAAGAAGAGAATGTATGAACACCTTTATGCCATAGGGAGGAAAGACCAAAATAACGCACTTGCCAGGCACATTTGTGAACAACCTGACCACCACTTTTCATTTTCTGCCATACAACAGGTCAATATAGGTATTAGGGGGGGTCCATGGCAGTTATGGCTTGAAGAACAAGAACTTTTATGGCAAATTAGAACACTTGCCCAATTTCCCCCAGGCTTGAATGAGTATGCATCGATCAAATGTATACTAAAATTAAGGGCATTAAGGAGATAAATGGTTTATTGTTTATATGTTTTACATGCAACAGTATTAATTTTGTTGTTTTTTATACATTTTTTATACATTTTTACATAATGTGTGTGTTTATAGAAATACTCACACTTTTTTAGACAGCCTAGCCTTTAAGCTATATGGTTATCTCTTATAAACTCATTAACATGGTCCCTTTTTATATATTTTTATATATTTACATACATAATGGTTCTTTATATATTTACATATATAATGTTTTTTTATTGAATTATGAGTCTGGTTTGTTTGTTGGAGAGTCTTGTGCAATAATTATATATATAATAATTCTATATAAAATAAGCTAAATTCATTAGCATGTTTTGAAATCATTTTTTGTAACTTTAAGAGTTCATAATAATTAATTGATTAATTAGTATACACTTTTTTCTAATCATGCACTGCATATTTAAGGATGTCTCTGTGGTTGTTTTAATTGTGTATGTCTGAAGAAGGTTGAGGTTTTACTTCGACCGAAAGCGCTTACAATAAAGTCCGTGCTCTGTTACTTCTGCTGTGGCCGTTTCTTCTACTTTTTTGTTTTCAGTGGTAATCTGCCTACTTTGCACAATATTGTCTCAATGATGGATGAGCAATCCACTACCTTGAAGCATTTCTCTATGAATCCTGACCCCTGTCTAAATAACTCTTTAGAGAAAGGTACAGTCATCCTTCTGTTATAAGAACGATTATTTATATATATATATATATATATATATATATGTCTGCGTGTGCGTGTGGGTCTACTTTACAAGAAAAAAAATTTTACTTACGTGAAACTCATTACAATGAGACAAAAAGGCCGACAGCACCAGAACACCGACGTCCTGGAACACTGACTACTCCAGGTAAGGAAACGTTTGGCCATTCTAAACAAAAATGTAAACTGAAGTAAACCAAACCCATCCATGTTGGGGGCTTCAGCCCCACAATCCACTATGTGGGGGCTGCACCCCCACCCACCCCTGAACTAAATATACCAACTCCAAGATTGCATAACTGCGGGGGTAAGGGGCAAAGTTTAACATGATGGCCAAATGGTTATTTACCTGGAGTGGAAAGTCAGTGTTCTGGGATGAAGGTGTTGTGTGGTCATCGGTGTCTATATTAAATCAGAAAACACTTAAAATAGGGAATGCTGATTTCTCGACCCTTTAAGAAAGAAAGCTGACAATCCCAAAGACACGGCACAGCGACTTTTTTTCCCATCGAAAGAAATCACTGAGCTGTTTTTGGGACTTTGCCATTTCCTCCACTGTGGTGTGATCTTGGAGTTGGTATATTTAAGTAGGGGTTGTGGGAGGCACACTTTTTTGAACTTTTTTTTTTTTTTTTTTTTGTGGAACAGCGAATTTTTTACCGTGGGAAAGAAATTGCTGTTCCATGTCTTCAAGATTGTCAGCTTTCATTCTTAAAGGGTCAGTAAATCAGCATTTGCTGTTTTAAGCATTCACGGCCTTTTCGTCTCAGCACTTTAACAGTTGGTAACTGAATGTTCGGGATTCTGAAGGGGATCCATACATATATACAGATATATATATATATATATATATATATATATATATATATATATATATATATATATATATATATATATATATATATAGATATATATATATATAGATATATATATATATATATATATATATATATATATATATATATATATATATATATATATACACATTTTCATAGGTTCATAGGTAGGTACTAGGCTATCGGCCCTGAGGCCTATACAAGCCCAGCCAAAAAGGTACCCTGGCTTTTGCCACCCAAGAAAATTATTTTCCTGTGCCACTGTCGAGCAGAGCCACAGAGGTGATCCCTGGCGTGAATTTCCTATTTCCCATCCAATCATCAAGATTTTTCTTGAAGAGTGCTAATGAGGCACTTTGTTTGATATAGATAGGTAGTTTATTCCAGAGTATGGAAAGTCTCTGGGACAGGAATCTATCCCTCCGGCATGTTCTGTTTATTGTGGTGACAAGGTTTAGGTCCCTAGAGCATGTAGCTCAGAGGGATTGGGATTTCTTTAAGTGGAGCATGTCCAACAGCTCTGGGATTGACATAGCTTTGTATGTTAGGCAGAGATCATCTCTGAGTAGGATC